>NW_019718281.1:273065-354200 GCF_002891405.2 Cryptotermes secundus
GAAGAGACCGTGAGAACCGGTAAGTCTGCTTTTACCGTTTCTCACGGTCTCTTCGCTTCGGATTTCTTATATTTGTCCTTCTACCCTGAAGATGGAGGCGATACGTTCCTCCGAAACGTCGGTTAACACCACATATACACGGTGTCAAATCCCAGAAGACTGCTTTCTTCACAATAGATTTTGTATCTAACAGTGCAATAACTTTTGTATGTCTGCTTATGAGTTCAAACGTTGCGTTATAATTAGTTATAAAGGTATAATTACCACAATTGAATAAGATTTTACTAAATACATGTCATGTAAGAAATAATCAATTGCATCATTTAAGAAGAGTTTGTTTTTAAAATAAACGTGGAAAGCTTATATTTTAACTAGTGCAGTAGTCCACAGAATTACTGGAATTTTGGACTTAGTCCATCGTCCGAAATTCCAGGAAATATAAAACACGACGTTTCTGAAAATGGATCTGTTTCATTCTTCAGGTGAGAAAGAAGACACCTACTCAGTTGGGCCTCTCAGAAAGACCTAATCTCAATCACTGAACCATTTAGAATGTAGTATACTAGTATATATAAGACACTCTTATTTCTTTGCTTTATTAACACCCTTTATGTTTATGTAATGTTCTTTTAACATAGGGAACTACAAGAATTTTAATGATTTACTGTCATTGACTCCCCCCACCCCTGACCGACCCATCGTTTAATCTGGTCTATTTCTGATCGCTATTTTATACAGGTCTGCAAACTGAGTTGAAAATTTTATACGTCACGACTCTGCTACTTTGCAGTGCATGTATTATGGAGAAGCCAATTGAATACTTAAGCGCAGTTACAACGTTAATTATCTCACTGTCGATTCGTTACTAATGATGGACAGGCTACCCCTGTCTACAGCATGTGTTATGTTGACGAGCCTTTAGAAGCGGCTGCATCTTTCATCCATAATATTCGTTTCAACATGATTTGTACAATTTGGAACCCTGCATTTATTGAAGTCACGGCTGTGTAACACCAAATAACAGAGTACGTCTACATCTACGCGGGTCGTACTGAAAGTCATGAGCAACAATTTTTAGTAAAGTAACATACTTTATTATTGACAAACCAAATAAACCACCTCAATCTACAGACCTTTCTTTAGTTTTCCACATAATCGCCACTTCTTTGTACACATTTCTCCCAGCGTTCTTGGAGTTTGAAAATTCCCCTTCTGTAAAATTCCGTTTCAGCCATCAGAAGACTGACGCACTGCTTTCTGAATTGCCTCCCTTGTCTCAAAACGTCCACGCAGCTGATCCTTCACAAATCCGAGAAGATGGTAGTCGGAGGCTGCCAGATCAGGGCTATAGGAGGTGTGTGCAAGAACTTCCCGTGACTTTCGGTACGACCTAAGTACTACATACGTGTTTTATAGCTCACCGGTGTGCCAGTTTTATTCAAGTCCTACTAAAGACGCTCTTCAAATATGGGTCTTGTAATGGTAATCTTCATAAGGACAGGAAAGCTATCCTTCAGGAAATCCCATAACTAGAAGTTCAAGGGATGTTAAGTCAGGATATCTGGGTGGCCATAGGGATAGGACAGCCAGAGCCAATTACTGTGCTACAGCAATGTTCTTAAATAAGTAAAAGTAAAGCTATCCCTGTAACAGGCCGTGAAGGCCCATAGGGTTTTGAGACGTTGAGTGTCCCACATTATCTAGATAATCGGCTCAAAGATGGCGGTAAGGTTGTCAGCCTTACGCGCCGGCCGCGCTTTATTCCCTAGGAAAATTATTTAATTAATTCCTGGTACTCATTTCTGTTAGAGGCTGAGTCAACCCCAGGGTCATAGTGAGGCTGGAGGGATTAGGTCAATTGAAAAAATCTAAAGACCTCACGGGGACTTGAACCCGCGACCTTCCGGCTTGTAGCATAGCCCCCCAACCAACTACGCTACCACGTGCCCCCCAGCAGTGTTCGTAAATGATTTATATTACCGGATCAACGCGTCGCAAAGCGGCAAAAACACAAACTCGCAGCTGATTTGTCGAAACATGGGGAATACATCGCACATTCATTCATTCATTCATTCATTCATCCATGGATTGGTGGCCCTTTGTTGGGCCCTAGCACCTTTTTTTCAGTTTCTTAAACTACACATAGTTGGTAGGACTCTTGGACGAGTGATCAGTCCGTCGCAAGGCTACTACCATCACAAAGGACAACACAAACTCAGAATAATAGAACACACAGATGTGCATAACGTTTAGTGGGATTCGAACCCACCACCCAATTGCCTTAGACCGGGCGGCCACTGTGATCGGCTATACATCGTTTATATAAGCCTATATTTTAGTAAAATTTACCTAAGTTTTTTAAGATGTTATGAAGTCCATACTTATTCTTATCGATATTAAGAAAATATGATGTGAGAATCTGGATTGGTTTCGGCTGGCTTAAGATGAGTTCCAGAGCGGCAGGCTCTTGCGAACACGGTAATGAATTTTTGGATCCTATGAAGGCGAGGTATTTCTTGAGCATCCGAGGAATTACAATTAATTTCTCTGGAAGTACTTCGCTCCAGAGATATATAAGTCTCATTACGTACAGTTCCTGTTATAATGAGGTGGTCTTTGGTGTACTCCTTAAGATTGGTATGGGACCCGCATTGGATTATGCAACTCGAATAGTTGCAGACGGAAACAATGACTACTAATTTCGTTCATTGCTTATCGAGTTTACAGGTATAGAGCTTAGTATTCGCTACCTGATTCAGTGATAAAAATAAATAAAAATGGAATCCATTGAACTGTGAAAATACCGAAATTACGCACGTAGATTGTTTTTTTTAACTACACTTCCATTATCTACATTTTATAGTGTAGAATGGATGCATGAGAGATGAATAAAGACAGGAAAAATTCGAAGGAACCGGTAGTGACTTAGTTGAGGTATGATCCAGCCATTGGGGCGACAGGGTTATTCGCAGGACGCCTTTCTCATTTGAGACAAACAGAGATTACGATTTGCAAAATGTGCCTGAAGAAAACCATCATACAATTTTCCCGAGGCTACAGCTTACTTAATGTTTTGTTACCCGGGACGTCAGTTTATGGAAGCAGGTGACTGCCTAGACGTCCCACGAATTAAGGTACTGCATTTCCAGTTGTTGGATAGTTGAGAGGAGAGGGGGTAGAATAAAAGGCAAATTCCGATTTTTGTTAGATGGTTGAGGAGCATGGACCAGTGTGGCCACTCCTTATTTATTCACTCCGGAATTTACTTAGAGAGGCTACAGAAATCCACGAAAATCCTTACTTATGATATTCAGTGTTCAACTCGAGATTCGAACCAATTTTCTCCCGAAACGAGCCTAGAGCGTTACCATTATGCGACTCAAGCGGTTAGTCGCTGGCTTTCTATCGCGGCGGCCCGGGTTTGATCCCGGGTCTGATCAAGTGGGATTTGTGGTGGACAAAGTGACGCTGGGGCAGGTTTTCTCCGAGTACTTCGGTTTCCCCTGCCAATCTTCATTCCACCAATTGCTCCACAATCACCCTCAACTATCATCTGGGGTTGGTACAATAGGCCAGAAGTGGCCGCATTACAAGGGACTTAGTCCCACCCCACTAGCAATAAAAAAATACCATTATGCGAACCCGCATGTGGTACTTACTTGCAATCCAGTTTGTTGTCCGCCATAATATAAAGTAACAGCCGTAAAGTAATTCGCTATCTATCTACTATATATCTATGTATCTATCTATGACTCTCCAGGCCTTTGTTGGGCCGCGGCAGCTATTTCAGTTTCTTAATTTTTACACAGTCGGTAGGATACCTGGGACGGGAGATCAGTCCATCACAAGACCCCTACATACACACAGAACAACACAAACATAGAATAAACGCACACACACATCCATACCTCAAGTGGGAATTGAATCCAGAGTCCCTTTGTTTGAGGGGGCGAAGACAGTTCATGCCTTAAGCCGTACGGCCACTGTGATAGGCAGTTGTGGCTACCAGCCTCTCGTAAATACGACATTAATCTGAAAGTCATCTGTACACATTCTCGACTGCCAGTCAACTAATCAACGAATGTGAATGTAGCCCACAGGCCTTACTGAAGAATAGTTGAAATGCTGGGCATGGAAAGAGTTTTATGCGCAGTCGCAGGGTTTGGAAAATAAACGACCCGTCTTACACTTTGGAAACAGTGAAAGACAATAACAGAGGTTGGTCCGCATTGCCAACTTGACCGTGTCAGTCTCTCACGAGAAACCAATTAACTTACGTGACGTCCAGCAGTAGCAGCAATGAATACACTAAGAGAACCATTAATTTCGTCTTCAGAATCACAGCACAAATAAACTTCGAAAGCTATTTGGCTGGATATCACGCAAGAAGAAGGCGAGGTGGTGTCATAAAAATTTCCCTTAAGGCAACAGAAATATTTTCATTTATATGAACACAAATGTGGATGTAAAATATACATTTAATTATTCCCTGTCATTTTTGTATATGCTCATGAACCAAATGTAAAATTTAGCCTTGAAATCCTGGCCGTATCAGAGGGAATAAATGACTGAATTTAATCGCATATTAATATAATGATGTTATTTCAGCTGCAGAACTTACATTATATTTCTATAAAGTAGTTGTCTTACGGACTTTATTAGGTAGATCTGAGGCAGGGGTAAGAAGAGAGAAAGAAATATATGTGGTTGAAACTGCAGAAATGAGATTTGTTATAGGAGCAGAAGAATGTATGAGGGAAGATAGAATAAGAAACGAAAACATAAGAGATAAATTACAAACAAAAGATAACTCCGTAGACTGTACTCAGCAAGCAAACTATACCGACCAAGTCACCGCCGCTTGTCAGCGAAGTTAGTGCCAACTTTTACGGAAAAAGAATGTCACGTGGTCAGAGCAACGGATTCCCACGGCCTTTAATCTCGGTTTTCTAGACCGGAGCCGCTATTTCCTTGAAATAGCTCCTCAATTATCCTCACGAGTTCCAGCGGACCCCGTTCCAGACCCACTACTTCTCAGAAAAACTGGTAGTGCTGGAAATCGAACCCGGGGTCTCTGGATCTGTAGGCAGGAACTCTAACCACTAGACAACAGAAGCGGTCAAAAGATAAATTATACGAGACTAGGAAAACAAGAAATTCTGGGAAGAAGTGTTCACCTATTTACTTTGAGAAGTCATGGACCGCGCAAAGAAAGACGAGTCCAATAATTCTCCTATTTCTGCTTGTATATTAGTTGCCACAATAACGTTTTTACCGAGCCGTAGCAAAGCAACGGTAGGGGTTGCATATACAGGGTATTTCACGACTTTAGGTCATAACTGCAGGAGGTGATTTCCTAGGTCTTTGTGATCATAAAAGTTCAGATAAACATGTGTCCGATTTTGGACGGTTACAGAGTTATGACAGTTTTAAACTCAGAATAGAAGGTAACGATTACTGACAATAAACGGAACAAAATAATAAACCAGCATAATACATGATCATTTAAAGTAGGAATGTAAAGTTAACTTCGTGAAATTACCTTTAATTTGAATTGATTGGTGCTTAAAGCTGATTTTCGAAAATGCCACCGCCGGCCGCAACACAGGCTGCCACTCGGTTGTGAACCGCGCGGGTAGCACGTAGCAGCTTCAGCTGGCTCTTTCTTATGTGGTCAGCGGCGTCCAGAATGCGACCGAGCAAAGCATCTCGCGTTGCCACCTTCACACTGTAAACCAGTTCTTTCATCCATCCCCACACACAATAATCCAGTGGGCTTAAGTCTGGAGACCTGGCTGGCAATTCTTCGCGTACGCGTACGTGGACTGCGGTGTACCATACGAACAATGCCTTCTTCATTGACGCCTTCATTAACACCACGCTCGGCTGCAATACGAACGCCGGGAAGTCTACCGGTATCTCGCAATGCCTGGTAAACTCCAGTAAACACTCTCNCAAGTGTCGAGATAACGAGAACGCTCTGTCTGTAGCTGGCTATAAATAGCGACCCGCCAGATGATAGACGCGGTTCACACGAGGGCGTGTACGGGAATGAAGAAACGGTCATAACTCCGTAACCATCTAAAATCTGACACATGTTTATATGAACTTTTTTGATCACAAAGACCTAGGAAATCACTTCCTGCAGTTATGCCCTAAAGTCGTGATACACTCTGTATACAAAGAGACTGATGGGAGTGATTTATGAAGCACGCCGTTGAGATGGGCTCAGTTGCCATGATACATACACCAAGGTTCATGAAGTTATTGCAGGCATCCAAAAGTTAAGGGGGCGGGGGGATACACAGACACCCAGACAGCATTGAGATGGCATAAACCTGCTTTAGGAAAGTAGACTAAAGTGAGAGAGCTTATGGCAGCGATGGAAGAGGATAGACTACCAAAACTAATAATCAGCTATAAACCGAGAGATAGAAAATTACAAGACCTCGAGAGAGATATTTCTCTTAGAAGCCGAAACGGGCTGTGGCCCCTTCCATATACGCAGAAGAAGAAGAAGAATTTATATTACACAATTGGAATAGGAAAACGAGCATGTATGTTGAGTAGGTGAGGACATGGAGGGAGCCTGTCCTTCGGATTCGTGTCTTCAGAATTATTGCTCACCTAAGCGGTGAGAGCTAAAGATAAGCCTGGGAAGTTTCCATTACTGAAGGTCAGGCGCAGGATGGAAAATTCAGCACATATCATCATCCTTCCCAGTATTGGGCCCGCTCAGACCTCTTATGGATATTGCAAAACAGAATCCTTCCATTGGTTCAGAGGTCTCACCACGCAGTGGACCGAGGCTGAACTCGTAGGTGGTTTAATGGGTTGAAAATAAACGTGACATAACTTCAGCAGGATGTAATGAAGTGCGAGTATCAGAAACGCTCGTTTACTTAGTAGAACCTTACACTTAGAACAATAGCAGGCGTGCTGTATGCATTATCTAGACATTTCTCAGATAATGACATGTTTTCAAAACATGAGTTGGTTATGTGACGTGTCTTATCATAAGTCATTGACAACAGTTTCAGAGCTCGTTTTTAAATGCCTCTTTGTCAAGGAGCAGGACAAACACAAAGGAGAAAGCTTTCCTAAACATGAACTAGCCTGTAATACTGAGAACATGAAGAAGGTCATTTCAAATTCTATGTTACGGGACGTAGAGTTATGTTAGGGATATTACATCGTTTCAAACTTTAAACCCATTTGGTAATGATAGGAAGTTTACATTGATAATTACACGTTCTATTTGTCACTTTCAGCGAATTATTTCAACTGCTCTACTACGGATTCAGGATACGTAAAATTTATTGCATTTGTCAGATTTACGCAGAATTGCCCTGACTGAGGTTCACATGTAAACATGAACACTATTTCCTTCCTGTCAACGTATAAACTGTATAGTGCTGATGAAGCCAGTCACACTGGTATTAACTGTCTTCCTTGGGATCGTGGGTTCGAATCCAACTTCAGACATGGGTGCCTATGTGCGTTTATTCTGTGTTTATGTTGTTCTGTTTGTAGGTAGCAACATTGCAACCGGCTGATCCCCCGTGCAAGGAGACGTACCGGCTGTGTATACGATTAAGAAACTCAGTAGCGGCCGAGGCCCAACTAAGGGATATAGATCCATAGATAGATAGATAGATAGATAGATAGATAGATAGATTAATACATGTGGAGCAGCTTGTAGAATGGAGACTGGAAGGAGAAAGGACCAATGAGGGAGCAGAGAATTCTTGGATCTTACATAGGCCATTCTGAATTCATAGCTTGAATCATTATAACAGTTGGACTATGAACTGCATAGTCAACACATGGCACCCCAGTCATAATTACACATAATATTGTAAAGCAACCTTGAGCATAGTTGCAATGGGAGTCAGTGAAACCCACTGACAGTGTAAAATTAATTTAAATTCAAATCCAAATTGTGGATGATAATTATCAAGAGTGGCTACGTGAAAATTAGAAATACATGCTTAATTAATTGATATTAATATATATATATAATGGATTAGTGTATTATTAGACCGCCTCTGTGGTCTAGTGGACAGAGTTCTTGGCTACAGATCCAGAGGTCCGAGTTCGATTCCTGGCGCTACCAGATTTTCTGAAAAGTAGTGGGTCTGGAACGGGGTCCACTCAGCTTCATGAGGATAATTGAGGAGGTATATCAAGGAAATAGCGGCTCCGGTCCATTAAACCGAAATTAACGGCCGTTGGTATTTGTTGCGCTGACCACGCGACACCCTCTATCCACAAAAGTTGGCACTAACTTCGCCGACAAGCGGCGGTCGCTCGGTCGGTCGGTCGGTATATTTCGCTTGCGGACTAAAACTACGGAGTTCAGTTTAGTGCATTATTTAAGATGGAATTTCTCTTTTGCTGAAAACCTAGAAAGCAGTAGGTGATCCGATTTTAATTTCTGTCCATTTCATTTTATTTTTAACAGTTGGAGAGTGATGGGTCCTTGATGCAACCATAATTCGGTACAGTGAAATTACCTAACATAATAAGCCTACACTGATGTGCATTTAAATTCTGTTCTAAGGTGTTTAAGTGATTTTCAATAATTTTGACATTTTAATCGGAAGGAAATGATAATTTCTCATTAGTAAACTGAAATTATCAATGACAGGCATTTCAATCGACACATATTCTTTATTAGATGTAACGTCTTGCCTGCGCCAATGATAAGACCACCTCCTTGAGTTGTACTCGAATATAAATAGTCTTTGTCAACGCGAAATACAAAATAAGAGGCCAAGAAAATATTAACTAAAAATCGTTTAACTTAACCAGGTTTAGGAAGTAACACATTACGATTATTAACTAGTTATTAAAATATTTTACATCATAATAATTCGGTTCAATACATATCCTTTTCTTAAGTGCTTACAAACAGCGAGTGGCCTATAACAGGCGAGCAATGATTGTATACATAACTGAATCTCGAATATAAACTACACCAAAAATTAAATACTAGATATTTAAACAATACAGTTAGCACAGTAATGACGGGACTGGAACCATGAACTTAATAGGATTAAACAAAGGGAAAAGTATCCTCCAAGGAGAAAATATTGTAACGGATTTGATCAATGCGGCTCGAACCAGTGATTGAGGCTAGCTCTTTCTAAGGGACCGAACAGAATAGGTGTTCTTCCCTCACCCGAGGACGGAAACAGATCCAGTTTCCGAAACTTAGTGTTTTTATTAATTATCTTAAAAACCAGGACGATGGATAAAGTCCGAAACCCCAATATCTCTGTGTGTTATACACCATCGTCAGAATCCTATAGTAACTAAATCGATGGTAGCATAGATTTTTCAGAATTTCTTTTCGTGTTTTCCAGTTCATTAGAATCTGATAAAGTAAGGTTATCCATTTTTTCAACTTGTGTCAAATTTTCAGTAAATGCTAATAACAATCCAGTAAAGTGTACCATATGTAACTGGTACAGAGAACTCATGCTGTTTGCGTTCCGTATGTAGATGCTGCGCTGTTTTTGAACTATTTATTTTTAGTCATTACAATACGAAATATAATCGCATGTATGCTTGTCTTATACGAGCACATTAATTTTATATTTTCTTCACCAGCTTGTTACATTATCGATTTAAGTTTGTCACAAAACAATTCAGTTTTCTAAATTCCAGTTTCTCTAACAAGAAGACCTTTACAGATAATATACGCAGTAAAAGAAACAGGTCATAACCCTGGCTGATAATTGAAACAAGTACAGCGCTTATCGCACATTTACTTTCCATATCCGAGTACTGTTCACTCAGAAACACAACCTACCCATTAAGTTTGAACATTTGCTTAACTTTTCTGTTTTTCAAGATTGTTTCAGTTATAAGGAATGCTTCGAATATAATTAAATTTGTAAGATTTGAGGCTTTCACGGAGGTGACTATGAAGAAAGCAGTTTTCTTGGATTTGGCACCGTGTATATGTGGTGTTAACCGACGTTTCGGAGGAACGTATCGCCTCCATCTTCAGGGTAGAAGGAAAAATATAATCCGCAAGCGAAGAGACCGTGAGAACCATCTGCTTTTACCGGTTCTCACGGTCTCTTCGCTTGCAGATTTCTTATATTTTTCCTTCTACCCTGAAAATGGAGGTGATACGTTCCTCCGAAACGTCGGTTAACACCACATATACACGGTGCCAAATCCCAGAAAACTGCTTTCTTCATAATTAAATTTATTTTGGTGTAACATCAGATTACCAAACTGAGTCGAAAGAACAACAAACACATTTCTTGAAATTCTTCATTGTTACCCAGTATCAATAAAAATGAAAGGAAGCTCTGACTTAATTATTTTACGAAAACGGGTTTCTTTTGACTACATCTATCATGTTCTTAAGGTATAATAGACCAGCTTTGAAATTTCAACAGCCCTGGTTACAACCTGGCCTCCACGATCGCCTCAGATAATAAGTTCCGTCCTTGGGGCGTACGCAAAATTTCCCAGAAATTCGCGTTCTTGCGACGTAACCTTGTTAAGTGACTGTCTTTACGAGGCTGTGTTAAGTAAACGCTAAGTAAAATAACTTAGTGATACGATAACAGAAAGACCAGTACGATAGAACCAACATGTTACTTAGCCAGCCAATCGAAAATCTAACCAGCCATAAACAAGCCACAGATAAGTCAACTAGGTAGCCAACCAGTCAACCAGTCAACCAGCCAGTTGGTCTACCAGCCGGTCGGTAAAATAGCCAGTTGATCAACCAGCGAGTCAGTGAACCACTGAGTTACCCAAAGAGGGAGCCATACAACCAGTCTTCCAGTAAAGCAACCAGTCAACCAGCAAGTCTATCAAACAGCCAGCCAGACAAATAATCAGTCAAAGAAGCAGTCAGCCAAGTAGCTACTCATGACGTAATTGGTGATGTGTGAACCTTCAGGATATTCAGAAGTCGATTTGGGACTGAGCCCCCCTGAACTTACCAGGTAAGGAGCACATTTCAGAGGCCACGTATTAATTGGCATTTCTAATCTCACTCAAGACACATCACGCCGCACTGTTCATTAATGAGGATGTTAATCCAGCGGAGCGCCAACTAATCACAACAGTTAACTGAAGAACTAATCCAGTTCCCAGTGCTGAACCATGACAAGTAAATTGGTATATAAGTTTAGAATATTTATGAGCACGGAGCAGCGCTGTTTATGATTGTAATACCTAGCCGGTCCGCCATAAGGGGGGGGGGACTGTTTCCAAACTTGAAAGAAATATGATTAATACAGCAAAGCATAAATATAAACTATATATTAGTTTAAAGAATGATAAGTTTCTTCATAAATAATGAAACTTAATGTTGAAAACGCAACAAAAAAAAATTCAAACATTATAATCCACATACTTGTATTACCGTATTTACGCATGTATAGGCCGCACATTTTTTGCCAAAAATTCAAGCGGAAAACTGGGGTGCGGCTTATATTCGAAATATTCGAAATCACACTTCATTTAAAAAAAATTATATTCATAATTAGTAATACAGGGTGTAATACTCCTGAAATAATATTCCAAGAGAATTATTTTTCCTATAATTTCTGTCTGAAAATTGTGCTACGGCCTATACACGCACGCGGCCTATACATGCGTAAATACGGTACTTTATCCAGTAATTTGAATTATACATGTAGATTAAGATCTTGTAAACGTTACTGAATGTGTAGCTGAGATCAGTAAAGCTAATAGTAAATGTAAAATAAATAAAATGAATGTAAAACAGCTTAATGATGGTCAACAGGACGAACAAAATTTGCGGCCATAAAGAATAGTATATAATTAAATTATCTATGTACAATAACTGTGTTCACGGAACATTTGGTACACATTATCGACAAGAATAATGGTTCTACAACTGACGCAATATTTAAATAAATCGAAAACAATTTATAGCTTAATATTCCTGGCTCTTGTATCTATAAGTGTTTAACTTAACCGATGTTTATTCACGGCTGTAATTCATACAGATAATTCGGTTTCTAATTTCTTTTTTAGAGTTTCTTTGTAATGAAGTGATAAAGCAAGGAAACCGGTTTTTACAGCACCTGTTGACATAAACCACTTGTGATACCTTCACCGGTCTATGCCTTTCTTTCTGGATCGCATAAACATAGTTTCTAAGACCCTGGGTCACGACCCCTCCTTTTTGGAGGTCGCCGCCAAATTTAAGGGCTATTTTCAATTAATATGCTTCTTATAATTGAATAAATATTTTTACTAAATTACATTAATTGATTTGCTTTTGTGCTTCTTTTCTTTCTTCACTCGTTCTCACTTTATAATTGGCCTTTATGTTGTCACGTTATCAACTAAATAAATTAATGTATTATTATGGTCTTCGAGTTACAGCTCGGTACATAGCAGATTTTGCTTTGTTCAATGTCTACTGCTCATGTAAGAATTACCCCTCTGCTTGATGTATATCAGCTGCTAATGTTTGCAAGGACGATGGCGTTTTCGGAGCCAAGAACGTTCTTCTTAATCATATTTTATAATTACATTTACAATTTTTATTACTATTATAATTATATGAATGTATGAATATTTATCCTTCTCGCCGCATAACGCCATAACAACTGCAAATGTACTGATTTTACTTTTCTCTTCGCTTAATAATAAATTTGATCTTTCGTGGAATTATTATTATTATTGTTGTTGTAACGTGTTTTGTCTACTGAAGACGCTGTTTGGATTGTTAATTGGTTTATTTAATAACCTACAAGTCCTAACTACAATTGATTATAACCCTGTTGCGGGTTTACAAAATTTACAAACCCTACACAATAAACTCTTCAGTAGTCTTCACTTATTTATAACGTGGGAGCTATACAATTGTCACTGTATTACACACTCCCAATACCTTCTCAGTTATCACAAACTATCACTGATTATCACACGCGCGTTCTGTTCTCTATTCCCCGCCGAATACTCCGAATACTAACTGACTCTGTCTTCGACGGTTACATTTTAACTGACTTATAACTTCTTCACAATTCACTTGATACAACTGAACTCGGCGACTTCTAGACTTCAACTCCGCCGAATACTCAGAACACTAACTGACACTGTCTTCGGCGGCTGCTACATTTCAACTCAACTCATCAGGCATTCCAGTTTATAAATCCCCAGTCGGACAGCGGAAAACACACCGCGCTTCGTTCTTGCGTAATCGACGTGTTTACAGATGCGTTGCTTGGCAAAGCTGCGTAGCAGCTCGGTTAAGCACTTCACGGAGAAACACCGCTTTCTTTACTGTTGCGTAATTCGTTCCACCTTGCCCAACAACGGTTTGACATGTCACATTATTATTATTATTGCACCAGCAGTATTAAGGACCTGGGTGTTTTCTTTTATTCAAAGCTACATTTTCACACACATGTTAATTACATACTTTCTGACTGCATAAAGCTTTTAGGCCTTATTCGGTCTTTTTTTTTTCATTGGTGCTACAGCTCTCATTTGGACCTAGGCCTACCTCCATGAAACTCTCCGTTTCACTTCGGTTTTACTAGATCTTAGACATATGGTAGGACTCCTTAGGCGGGTGCTCAGCTCGTCGCAAGGACTCTACCTGTACACAAACACAGGAACATGCACAAAAAACATCCATTCCCTGAGTGGGATTCGAACCCACTATCCCGGCTTCCGAGTCAGCGAAGACAGTGCATGCCTTAGACCTCTCGACTACCGTGACCGGCTATTCGCTCCAGTACCTACAGATTTTCCTCCCTGGAGTGTGTGTATATATTATACTTTACTTTGGTCAGGTCCAAGTTGGAATATGCCTCGGTATTTTGGAAATCCATCACCTCGACTGATGCCAATAAGCTCGAACGCACCCAGCAGAAGTTTACGTCCGTCTGTTTTTATCGTTTTTCCCCTAATATTCCATATACTTACACTGATGCTTTAGAGAAATTAGGTCTACATGCTTTACATAAACAGAGACATCACCTTGATGCACTTTTCCTTGTTCAGGTCTTTCGTGGTCTTAAATCCTGAGCTTCTCTTTTGGAAAATATTAGCCTTCGTGTTCCTCCCAGCAATCTTAGGGACTTCTCATTGTTTGGTGTTTGTCCCTCTAATAAGCACTGTCCTTCTGCTCGGTACGTGTATGCTGCCAACGCGGTGGGTAAAGATCTCGACATATTTGCAATCGGAACAGTTTCTGTCAATGACACTGAACCTAAAATTGTTAATAATATTTGTTAATGATACTCTTAATATTACTTGTGTGTATGTGGTCTTATTTTATTGTTCTCTCCTGTTAACGTTAACTTTAATTTTTCTTGGAATTATTATCAATTTATTGCCGTTATGCAGACTCTCAAATTTTGTATTTGTTTTTTAATTATTTGTGTATTTCTACGTACTCGTGCTAACCTTCAATTTGCCACTGTGCTTGCAAGTTTGAACGTAAATAAATATGAACTGTTGTTGTTGTTGTTATTATTATTATTATTATTATTATTATTATTAGGATGTTGAGCTACCACACAAATAAGTAAGAATTAATTGGGTTGTTGTTATTATTATTAACTTATGCGTGTATGTGCCGGTCACGGTAGCCGAACGGTCTAAGGCATGCACTGTCTTCGCTCGCTCGGAAGCCGGGATTGTGGGTTCAAATCCCACTCAGGGCATGGATGTTTGTGTGCGTTTCTCTGCGTTTGTCTACAGGTAGAGGCCTTGCGACGAGCTGATCACTCGCCCAAGGAGTCCTACCGTATGTGTAAGATCTAGTAAACCGAAGTGAAACGGAGAGTTTCATAGAGGTACGCCTAGGCCCAAATTGGGGCTGTAGCGCCACAGGAAAAAAAAGTGTGTATGTATGTGCATTGTCCTTTCTGGCCACATATTGGAATAACAATTAAAAATGTACTGACTTTATTTTTCTCACCTGTTAATGCTAACTGTCATTTTTCTTGGAATTATTATCAATTTATTGCCATTATCTAGACTGTCTTATTTGTATCTGTTCTCTTTTTTAGTTATTTTGTGTATTCTATGTACTCGTGCCAACTTTGTAATTTGCCCCTTTGCTGCTAAGTTTGCACTCAAATAAACACGAATTGAATTGAATTATTATTATATAGGAGCCCAAGTAGTGCAGTCAGTACAGCGACTGGCTAAGGGCTGAACGACTGAGGGGTCGGAGTTCGAGTCCCGGTAGTGTCAAGAATTTTCTTCAAATCGTCCAGACCGGCTCTGGGGTCCACTCAGCCTCCTATCTAATGATTACCGGGTGCTCTTTCTCTGGGGCAAAAGCGGCCGGCGTATGCAGCTGACTATCCATCTCCAGCTAGTGCCGAAGTCAAGAAAATGTGGATCTATACATCCACTCCCCCATACGCCTTCATGGCTTAATTCGTTGAGCATAGGGACAATTTTACCTACATTTTTTATTATTATTTATAAACTGTTTATTTTATATCCTGTTTGTAAATATTTTGTTGTTTTTTCTACTAACTCGTGCTGCCTTTGTAATCGGCCTCTAGGCTGTTAAGTTTGCGCGTTAGTGAACAAGATTTGAATTGCATTCAATCACTAATTAACAGAGACTTTCCGTTCATGCAATATTTCTGAGGTCTGCCAAACGATGCACGGACAGTGTTATTGTTGTGGCTTATTTTGCGAACAAGAAACAAGTATTTATCTGAGAAAGCCAACAGCTGAGCAAAGCGACCAATTTTGGCATCATGACAACGCGCCTTCCAACCACCACACTTGCGACCACCTAATTTCTGGGCAAAAACAAACTCCGTTTCGTACTATTCATGACGCTCATCGACGCCGTAAATCTCCCTTCGTTCCTGATACTGAAGGAAAGGGCAAGGACTGTCTCCTTCTCTTCACGAGCAAACAAATTATCGGGAAGTGATTCTTTCGAATATCGCCCGGAGTAACGGCTTTCCTGATTGTAGTATTTAATGGTTTTCCTTGGAGGCAATTTGTGAGAATGTACTTCTAGTAAAGCACGACCACTTCCCTTCAAATCCTTTCCAATATATTAATAAAGGGATATCTTTAATTTTTTATTATTATACCATTCTTCATTTAGTTCAAATACCGAGAGAGTTGTAAAATAGGCCGCAATGAATCACGATCAGCTGGAGTATCGCTAGGACGCAGCTAGCCTCAGAGTGAAGGCTTCTATCCTGGGAGAAAGTCGGAAGGAACGTGAAGCTAACCACCAACTTATTAGGTTAGGAAAGAAAACTGTATAGAACTTTACCTCCACAAGACCTAAGCATTCACTGAGGAGTAAAGATGAGCCACCAAATGCCTCATACTGTGCTGCTTCCTGTCTGCAGGGTCTACAAGCTGAAATGACAAGCGTTTCGTTTTAGCGTGACAATGATTCAGTTCCGGAAACTGACAACGGCATAGTGCCTGATAATGAGCAAAGTAAGCGTGAGCTGGTTGCTAAGTGAAGTTTTGAAGTGAATCAGCCTGTCCGGACAGTTCATACTGGGGAAACCAGTATGTTAAAGTTTAAAATTAGAATACAACTTTATCACTTAAATGTTACGTAAATATATATATTTAGAACCAAATGCAGCAATATCCTAAAAAAATCTGAGAGTGTAACCGGCCATAACACACACATCCTACTGTACATAATTGAATCTTAGGTGGAAAATATATACTTCTTAATTTTGTCAGTAGACGATAATAAAAAGTAAAGCTAACCCTGTGAAAGACAGTGGAGGCCCATAAGGTTGTGAAAAGTTGAGGCTTCAACATCTTCTAGAAAATAGATTCACAGATGGCGGTGAGGTTGTCAGCCTTACGTGCCTGACGACCTTTACCCCGAGGAAGAACCCTAGTACCTATTTCTGTTAAGAGACAGAGTCTACCTCAGGGCCATATTGCGGCTGGAAATATTCGGTGAATTGAAAAATCTAATGAACTCGTTGGGATTCGAACCCGAAACCATCCGGATTGTAGCATACTGCCTCAACCAACTACGCTACCGCATGCACCCAGCAGATTATAATACTCATTCCAAAATGCTGAGGCACAGGATAAAAGCCTACAAAATAATTTTATCCATAGTTTTGGGCGGGTATGAAGCATTGTCTCGTTCTTTGAAGAAAGAGCGTAAGTTACAAGCGAAATTAAAATGCTCAGGAAAACATTTTGGTCTAAGAAGGATGAGATACGCAGCTGTTTAGGATATTAGCAACAAGGTAAAAAAGGAACGTGAAGCTATACCTCTAACAGATCATGGAGGCCCATAGGGTTGTGAGACGTCGAGGCTCCCACATTTTCTAGGAAATCGGCTGACAGACGGCAGTGAGGTTTTCAGCCCTACGTGCCGGCCACCCTCTACCCGCAGGGAGATTCCTGGTACTCATTTCTGTTAGATGCAGACTTGACCCCTTTGCCATAATGAGGCTGGAAAGATTAGGTCAACTGAAAATCCGACTTTCTCATCGACATCGAACTCGCGACCTTCCGGCTTTAGCACACCTTAACGATCTAAACAGGTCACTTTGCACTCTTAGAGGAGAGGAGAACAAAGGGCATCAGTAGCCTGAGGAATGGCAGAATTGTTGATGGGGAAAGCTGTTGGAAGTTGTCCACGTGAGAGACTACGAGAAAGGTGGATATACTAGCTGAAAATTAAGGAGATGATGTATGAAGCTTGGATGGACGGTAATAGCTGTGTCGTGTTATTTGAAGGGCTATAGTATTGAACCTTGACTGTCTGATATTTTAGTGTTAACTCATGTCAGTAAATGGAATAAGTCGGTAACGAGAAAAGCTGTAGTAATATAAGACTACATCTACTCTCTCGGGTCCCCTATCCTATTCACGTTCAGAATGAAATGTAAATCAGTCATCCCTTGTCAATCCCAGAAGAACTTAAAAAACCACAGCTCTAAGGGCCTCATTTCCTTATGAAAGTCTGTTAGGATTAATTGGAAAAAATATCAGGATTCGATCCCTAGTTTACCTCTTTGCCACTTAGCAGTTAGTCAGTTGGGACAACCACAAATGCTGCATAAACATACAGCTCACCTTTCTTCTTGGCTTAGAGGTGTCTTAAAGATGCATTTATCGTTTGTTTCCATGAACTGTAGCATCATCATGCTTTCACGCTGTGGTGTTTAGGTACAGGATTATTATTAATGTGGCAAGCCAGCTGTATCTAAAATAGTCGTCTTTTAATTTTAAGTAAATACAAGCTAAATTTAACACAGGCCAATGATACTTTAATAAATCAGTTTCCACTTGAATTTCTAAAAAATTGATTCTGTGGAATGCATCTTAGGGATATTAGACAAATCGTGACAGAAGATCATTTCAGAGTTTTTTTTTTCGGTTGTGCATAAAAGTGACAAATGAACTGAGTTGATTATTTTAATCTTTCTTGAAAATTTCGGGGATAGTTCAACATTAAGTAAAATGTGATTTCTGTCCTCTAGGGATGGCCCAGATAGCGGACTTCAAGTATTAGCAAATATAAGATTCGTGCACATGACTATACCTACTAAGGACGTGTGATAAGGTCATGCGTAAAACTGGCTATAATTATGGGAATGGTTATGATGGTTTCAAAACTAACAATATCATATGAAGTGAGGAAGAGCAGTAATTCACTTAGCTATGAACAGAAAAGAGAACAGCATTACAGAAGTCATTTGTCTGTTTGAGCATCTGCTCGGTTTGTAAAACACAAGGACATTCATCACCGACATCATGACCACGTGTCTTTCAGTCTCAGTGAGTCTGTTCTCTTTCGGGATACTGACGTCCGAATAACCGAGTAAGAGCATGGCCTAATGCCTTGCACTGAAAATGGCAATGATTAGAAATCCTGGCAGGTAAAATTGAGTGTATTGCTTTCGCCACATTAAGTGAGACAGTAAAAGAGTTTGGATGGTCGCGGCACTTACCACTGTTTGTGACGTTTGAGACTCACAGAAATAGCTGTGGGTCAAGTAATTTGATAGGCATACTTGCAACAATGGTCCAGACCGGCTCTGGAACCCACACAGCCTCCTATCTAATGGGGTTAGGGGACTCTTTCTCAGCGAGTAAATCTGCCGGGGCGTGAAGCTGATCGCTTACCTCCAACTAGTGGTGAAGTTAAGAAAACGTGGATATATATATCAACTCCCCCATGCGCCTTCATGGCGTAGTGTTTAATTAATTAAGAACAGGGACAACTTTACCTTAGTGCTAGCAATAAATATTATTTGAGTGGTTAATTGTCTAATGGCTTGAAATGTAGCCTATCGGTTCACCTGACCAGGATATGTCATTGCTTGTGGAGGTGACCTTGCGAAAGAAAAGTCCTGAGTAAATACGTCTGAGTTCCGTACAGGCATATATCAGAATATCAGAAGCGTGTTTAAGACAGATGAAAGCAAACTGGTTATAGTGACTAAAGGGTCCACGTCGCTAAGAGAAGAAGACCCACCCTCGTGCCCTCAGCAGTTTGAGTAAGTAGTGTTGTTGGCGCGGCAAAATCAGCAGGCACTGTAAGGTGCTAGACTACGGCTGCGCCACAGCTCAAGCGATTAGTCGCTGGCTTCCCACAGCGGCGGCCCGGGTTCGATCCCGGGTCTGGTCAAGTGGGATTTGTGGTGGAAAAAGTGGCGCTGGGGCAGGTTTTCTCCGAGTACTTCAGTTTTTCCTGCCAATCTTCATTCTACCAATTGCTCCACAATCACCCTCACCTATCATCTGGTGCTGATACAATAGGCCAGAAGTGGCCGCAGTACAAGGGACATAGTCCCACCACACTAGCAATAAAAAAAAGTTTCTAGGCTGGAGTAAATAACGCATATAGACTTACGAGTGTATGCATACAAAATTGTGATGGAAAATTACTTCACTTAAAGTGTCCACTGTAGAGAGAGAAAAATGGTAAATATTGATTGATTCTTGAGCTATTAAAGGGAATTGCTTTACCTGCGGAAGTTTGTTAATGTTGAATGAGATTTGAAAGTGACAACGAGTGATGACGTGACCAAGGTGGAAAAGCATCTGAATGCGGCTTATTTTAGGTAAATTTCAGGATGTCATCTGCAGTGACGAAGAAAAGCCTCCAAGGAACTACTTAATGACCATGACACCTGGGTGACTCGTGCTGATGTACTCTTGTAGAACTGAAAGAAATATCCCTCTATTTACAAGGAAAATATTATATTCCATTTGTTACCTAGTTTAAAATATTTGGAATAGTATTATTATCATAGAAGGAGACTAAATTCTTATAAACATTGAGGTAAAAATATTTTATTTTTCCGTCTGGTCTATCCATCAGAACTTTTACAGACCGACAATGTTAGATTCTACTTTATATGAATGTGAAACTTGGTGCCTCACTCTCTGAGAAGAATGTTCTAGAATGAGGACAAAATATAAGTTGGAGAGCTAGTGACCCTCTGGAACTAAGAAAGAAGAAATAACACATGAGCGAAGAAAATTACATTGTGAGGAACTTCCTAATTTCACCCTTCAACATGTATACATAATTTCAGGACGAAAATTTTTGTAACCAAATCCACGGTATTGATATGCCCTGTATCTCATACTGGTCTATTATATATTGAAAGTCTATATAAAAGGCTATTTTGCAGAACCTCCCAACACTTTCGTCTTTCTTCTTGTTCATATCCATCTTTCATTTTGATAATTGTGGGTTGAAAATTGGGAACTTGGTCCTACCCTTCCTCCAACTCTATTCTTCTTCTTCTTTCCTTCTTATCTTTACAGATTTAGCAACTTGATATCTGTACCAGTGTCAAAATCTAAGTTTCAGTGCCTCACTATTACTAGGGGTCCTTCAAATCACGACAGCACCACCCTGCTATCCTATACGTATATTATGTACTTATTATTATTTATCGAGACTGTCAGTTGCGCAGACTTATGACTTCAAGAGGTAGGATAATTAATATGTAATGAATTGGACAAGGATATGGAAGGAAGCGGACTTGGCATATTTTCATTTGCTGTTCCGATATTTGCTTACAGGGACTGAAGAAATCCAATTAAAACATCAGAATGCACAACCGATTTTATAACCCAGATTTAAACGGGGGTTCTCTCATATGACGTCTACATTACTCTCCCGTCATTCTCCCATAACAGCTGTGACGTCATGCAGGCTTATGTGGCAATCTCTTCACCTATTATTTACCTATGCTATAAGGGTCTTATATTTCTAGTGGGGTGGGACTAAGTCCCTTGTACTGCTGCCACTTCTGACCTATTGTACCAGCCCCAGATGATAGGTGAGGGTGATTGTGGAGCAATTGGTGGAATGAAGATTGGCAGGGGAAACCGAAGTACTCGGAGAATACCTGCCACAGGGCTATTTTGTCCACCACAAATCCCACTTGACCAGATCCGGGATTGAACCGGGGCTGCCACGGTGGGAAACCAGCGACTAACCGCTTGAGCTATGGCGCTGCCATGCTATTAGGGTTACTAAATTCTTTACATAGGTCTATTTAGTATTTAACATTTTGATTGTCTTTAGGCCTATATCATACTGATGATAGGCTAATTCATTTTGGACGTATCGCTTATATATTTTATACTCTTACTGCTAGTGCATGACTAATAACTCTAGTCACTGTGCTTCGTAAAGTTCGAACTTGAAGTCAGGTTCCTATTTCTGGCTCTGAGACAATGTCCTAGCTTGCTTCTGGATGCTAAACATTAGGATTTTCAATTAATATACACGATTCCCGGACAACAGTAAAGAGATGACAGTCTTTCTAAAAAGAAGAGTTTAAAAATGAAAGTAATTTCTTACACGTAACAGTGAAAGCGCCTCCTGTGGCAATGAACCAGATCATGTTTTCGATGCGCTTTCCAAAAGTAAGTAAAAAAAACGCATTCTTAGAAATTATTATCTGACAAGTGTCTAGGTATCTTGGTCCACCCAACCAACAACAGAAACCGTTAATTGTGGCCGCACCCACTGAATAAAATGGAAGAAAGTCACAGAATTAACATCACTGGAATATTTAAATAACACAAAAGTCCAAATTTATGTAAGAGGGAAAGTGTTTAGAGTTTTGTTAGGAAATCCTGCCCATAAGCTGCCACAAGTGGAACAAAAACACTGAAATGAAGGGAATGTGAAGTGGGATGCATTGAACTGATTTAATGTATGGACCTAAACCAATGGCAGGCTTTGTCTTCAGGCTGACGAAATTTCGGCGACTGAATCTCGATGGCCAATCACAGTGGCCGCGCGGTCTGAGTCATGAACTGTCTTCTACCGCTCAAACACTGGGATCGTGGGTGCGAATTACACTCAAGACATGGATGTCTGTATGTGTTTGTTCTGTGTTTGTGCTGTCCTGGGTGCAGGTAGCGGCCTTGCGATTGGCCGATCCCCCATCCAAGGAGTCCTACTAGTTGTGTAAAAGATCAAGAAACTGAAAAAGCGCCCAAGGCCTAAGAAAGGGCTGTAAAGTTATAGATATACAGATTCTCAACGGCTGATTGCTTATCTGTCTAGTTAGTTATAGTAGTCAGTTTGCTAGTTAATTAGCCTAGTTGGACAGCCAGATAACACTTGGATATTCCCTTCATTATGTGTAATTAGGCCCTTTGTAATTTCGAGTTATAACCACACTCTTACAACAGTTTTCAAACAGTGTATACTAGGAGAGCTGAGGGGAACAAGGGAAGACCTATTTACACAACACGTAGCACTTGTGAAGCATAAGGCAGTCGCTGTGGCACTCCCATTGTAACAAAAGAGTACGCCGTACAAAACACAAACTTTGCTGCCATTCTATTATGGCTCTACAGCCCTTTGATAGACCTTGAGCTCTCTTTCATTTTCTGAATTCGTACACAGTGGGTAGGACTCTTTGGGCGTGGGATCAAGGCCGCTACCTACACACAGACCATCAACACAGAATAAAGGTACATAGACATCTATGTCTCAACTGTGATTCGAACCCAAGTCCCAGTGTATGAGTGGACGAAGACAGTTCATGCTGCAGACCGCGCGGTCACTGTGATTGGCAGACTTTGCTTCTGACCGAAGATAAACTTGTCTGAGGAAACAATCGGTTGTTTTCTTACTAGCAAATATTTTCAATATATATTTGTTGCATCACAGGGCACATGCCCTCACGTTAACCTTAATAAAAATAGACCTATAGGTCTAGTTACTTTCAGTAAATAAGCTACATGATAAATACGCACAGAGATGTTTGATTCTGGGGACACAAGAAGACAAGAATTTCTGGGAAGGACTAATAATAAACCACTTTCCTTTTATACGACACAAACCACATAGACAACAAATATTTAAGGAGGACACAGACACACCGACAGCAAGGTTATTTCATAAGCCTCCTTAATACGACCCAGACAACATACGTGTAGAAGACGAAAAATTAGGGGAGAACACACAGACAGACAGCAAGGTGATCTCATATACTTCCTAACAAAAATCAGAGAACTTATACAGACAGATGGACAGACACAGAAGGATAAACAGAGAGCAAGATGATTTTATACGCCTCTTTCATTTTAAAAAATAAGGGAAGTAGGATAAAAATGAAAAGTTTTCTCTTCTGGGATATAACTCCAAGTAGATGATTGAAACTCATCTGTTTCAGGTGGACTAACAAATCCTTTTGTTCGCCTGACCTTCACTGTGACACGTGGCAAGTCCATTCAGAAAAAAAGTGGCTCATATTCTGAGAACTGAAGGGAATTCTTTACAAAATGAATATGCGCCAACAGTATACGTATTGCATGATATGTGTGACACGTGTAGTAACAGAAACAGGAGACTTAACCTCGAAACACTTCAGGTTTTGAGAAATGACAGTAACGAGTTGTTAACCAAATTATCACAATAGTACAGGTCCTATCGTCAGATAGAAAATATGAACAAAACTATGCACAGCTAGTATACGCTTGAGTGGTTTCAGAGAACAAGAGCTGAATGGCTTGTGTAATTATTAAAACACTCTCACTGACGACTTGAGAAATAATTGGGACTATTTTTTTTTTCACTGGCGCTACAGACCCCTTTTGGCCCTGGCCTCTAGCTTTTCGTTTCATAATTATTTTACAGACGGTAGGACTCCTGGTACAAGTGATCAGCTCGCTGCAAGGCCTCTACCTAAACACATGCCAACACAAACACAGAATAAAGGCACACATACACTAAACATCCGTGCTTTGTATTGGATTCGAACACACGATCCCGGCTTCCGAGCGAGCGAAGACAATACATGCCTCAGACCGCTCGGCTGCCGTGACCGGCAAATAGGACTAACACAGGTGCCAATAAGGCTTAGAATACTCGCCAAATTATCACTCTCTTACATTAATAATAATCATCATCATCAGCTACAAGGTGTAGGCCTTTTTGGCCTCTTCCGATCTTCAGGTTAGACGCACAGGCTCTTCTATTACTTTGGCGGCATTTCCCTCTCTCTCTTTCTCTCTCTCTCTCTGGACTATCATGCAGCTTCCCACGGTGTCAACTAGTTTGCGTTTCAAAAATTTCTGTTAATGTCCTTTTACTTTTTCTTCTAGGTTAAATATATTTAATGCTTGTCTAATATCTATTTTTCTTTCTTTCTTTCTGTGGGGGGCGGGGGGTAGAGCCTGCCACTGGAACCTCATTTCAGAGAATTCGATATCTGCTGGAACCGTTTTTCAGTTGCGATACAGCATACAGCGCCATACACGAGAACTGGCACTGCTAAAATTGGTAGAATATTGGGATTTTCTGGCTTTCACTTGTGTTGAAGTTTATGCATATAATTGTTCCACAAGGATAATTAGATCTTTGTAGTTCGTTTTACAGTTCGAAATTTCTATTGCCGCCCACTTGACAACTATGATGTTTAATGTTTATAAGTATTGTATTGTATTGTATTGTATTGTAAGTCTTCTATTTTTGACATTCTGAATTTTATGAATTCATTGCTTTTGAGGGCTAATATGTTCTGTTCAACCGTAAAAAAATAATCAAATTATACGTTGAGACAAATTTAGATAATTAGTAAAATTGTTTCTGAAGGGCTTTACAGACGCGGATATATATATAAATAAACAGGAGACAGGTAACCCTGAAAGCAGGTTTCATGACAGAGAAATTGAATAACTAATTAACTAAAGAAGAAACTAATTAAAGATAACTAACTTATTCTTTAAGGCAAATTTCTTTCTGAGAAAGTAATGATTGCTCAGTAGCCATAAAATTCCTTGATCGGATATAAATTAATTAAAATCTTCCAATAGCCAGTTCATGGTCATATCGTGAGCCGGTTATATTCAGTTTACATTCCTAAATCCTACTTCTTGTATACAGGATCTGAGGGTTATGAAGAATTCTCTCTTTGGGGATATGACGCAGTGTAAAAGCCATGCAGGAAACCGACATGAAGCATTCGTCATGAAGAGCTACATGCTGCTTCGAATTCTGAAGGAGAACACATGTTCCTCCACAAGGTCAGCTGACTCTCAACGTACTGCACGGCAGTATATCCTTGGAGACAGAACCTTTCACACGACTTCAGATCGGTTGCAATATCACCCTCCGATCGACTATATGATCGTCAGCTATCGTTTTCCTTCAACATGTTCAACTAAGATTTTCTATGAATTTTTCGCTTCCACGTGTGTGCTACATGATCCTCTAATCTCATTATCCTTTATTTAATCACCCGAGGTAAAGTGGGCCGGTCACAGTGGCCGCGACGTCTAAGACGTGAACTGTTTTCGCTCTCTCGGACGCTGGGATCGAGAGTTCGAATCCCACTCAAAGCACTGATATTTGGTGTATGTATGCGTTTATTCCGTATTCGTGTTGTCCTGTGCTTAGGTAGCGGCCTTGCGACGGGCTGATCCCTCATCCAAGGAATTCTATCGTCTGTGAAAAATGATTACGGAACTGAAAAGAGGCCTGGGCCCTGAAGAATCATCGAAAAAAAAAACTGAATAGTTCAAGTAACGAAATTCTCTATATGTAATTTTCGCCTGTTGTCTCTCGCTTATTTCAAAATGTTCTCCCCAGCACACCGAAACTGTTCTCTTAATGTGTGGGGAAAAGTTCATATGCCTTAAGATTTTGGGCCTTTTTTTTGTGAGCCTACTCCTAAATCTCAGTAACTATTTCTACACACCGCGAAACAGGTAGAATATTAACCATCGCGTTAAACACTGGATTATTAGGGCTACTCTATTTGCATAAGAATCAGAGCCTGTGTAGTCAGTAAGTGACTAGACTACTGGATGGAAACCAGAAGAACCGAGGTTCGATTACAGGTAGTGATAGAGATTTTTCTCTTTTCCACCGGTTCCAGACCTGCCTTGGGTCCCACTCAGCCTCATGTTCACTGGGTAACGGGGTCCTTCCACCCCTCTGGAGCGGGGGGAAGGGAGTCATGAAGCTGACGACGCACTCAAACAAACGGCGAATTATTAGAAAGCATGAAGCTACATCTGCACTCTTGCTTACGCTTTAATGGCATACAGCTCAATTATTGCAGAAAAGCATTACTCTTTGGTTGCGCGGTTCAAGGCACGAAACGACTGCGTTTATTCTGTGTTCGTGAGGTGTTCTTTGTACGTAGCGACCTCGTAAACGAGCTGATCACCCACCCAAGGAGTCATGCCAAATGTCTATAATTTCAGAATTAATAAATTCTGAATTGGAATATGCCGGAGAGTCCAACCCGTCAAGGAGGAAGAAGAAGAAGAAGAACTTTAGCTTTACCTTTTAACTAGGCACTAGAACTGTTACTCAGTGTTGTCAACGTTACCCTTTGTAAAACTGTTCCAATTCGAATTCGATAAATTTTCATAGCGGTATAGTGAACGAGAGATTTCCGAATGTGTGTACATGTTACAGCCACAGGGGTGTGCGAATCTGTTAATTTGCATTATCTACGAGACAAAACCGAAGGCTGGATAATCAGCTTCGAGAAATGCATTGAAAGCCAGAAGTACCTGGTGAGTAGGTCATGTGGTATCGAAGGTCCTAGCCCGGTTCTCTGTTCAATTCATTATGGATGTGCATTTGTAAAACAAAGGACTCACTTAAGAAAGTTATTGTAGCCTTTCCTATATCCTTGAGGTGAACTGAGACTGAGTCTTCTTGGTATGCCGGCCACTATGAGAGTGGAGCAGTCGGTGTAATGACAACTGGCAAGGGAAACCGAAGTACTCGGTGGATATCTTCCCCAGTGGCACTCTGTCCACTACAACTGTGGGATGGAACCCGGAAGCCGACGACTAACCACCAGTGGGTCTGCAGCATACATCTAGACAAAGTAATCCGTTTCCGGGAGGCAGACTTGACGTACTTACCTGTGAGGCGTTCCTTCACGACCTGAGATGCGAAGGCAGCAGCAACAGCGCTCCTCTGCAGCGACGTGGGGTCCATGGAGGCGGCGGCTAGCCACGGGAACGGGGCAGCTAGAGCAGGTACCGCCGTGGTACCACCCCCAGCTGGGCCCCCTAAGGGCGGGGGTGGACCTGGTCTGTGTGCCGGTACACGTATAACTCCTGCAGCCGTATTATAAACTAGTCCTGCGGCAGCGAGGGCTGCAGTTGGTAGGCCTGTAGATACAGGACACAAACCGCCAGAAGTACTTGTCCGCACACCGGAAGTTGTGGTACCACTGAACTGCACAATCGCCGGATGAGAGTACAGAGATGTGATTGCTTCATGCTGCGAGATAATCTGTCCTTGGGGATGCAGCAGTGAAGAAGGCGATGCTTTTTCCGCAGCGTCTTCTGGGATACCAACCTGTCGACTACTGTTCAGACTGTTATTGTTCGCCTCAAAATCCGCGCCCAGAAGTCGTGATATACTGAACGGCAGAACTTGTCCTGCTGAAGAGGCGCTACTGGGAGGGGGTGAGGGCGTCAGGCTCCTCCCGTCGTGGTGCACCAGTCTCCTCCGATGCAGGTGATGATACGTGTTGGGGGGAGACGTGTCCTGGTTATTATGTTCGGAGCCAGGGCTTAACAGAGACCCTCCTCCGTCGCTTCCGGTAGCGCTACAGCTATGAACGCCACCATCCACGAAGCTGCTGGTGCGACTCTCGTCATCTGCTGTGGCACTGCAACGGCTGTCTGTGTCTACATTAATCTCTTGATCGTCTTCGTCCTCCGCCATGACATCTCGGTGTAACTCCATGACTCGTGTTTCTAGTTCTGCTTTTTCATTGTTACGGCGGCACTTGTTACTGCTGGAAGTTCGGACAATCCGGGATGTAAGATTACAAATTGTTCGGTTTGTTTCAGGACGCTATGGACATTACATAGTCTAGATGTATTCTTTAATGACTAGTTTCACTTTTGCCCCATCAATTGTTATTTTTTTTCACAACTAAATCTGATAGCGACATTTATATTTATTACGGAGTTTCTTTTTCTGGACTACTTCCAGAAGGAAGTGTATTAAGTTCTTACCAACGTGACATAAGGATAGGCCTAAGAATTTTTTCACAATTTATTTTTAACAACGTAATATCACCGAATAAAACAGATTACCAAAAGACACGTGGATTTCGGAGGACCTGACGCTGCGAAGACAGTGGACAAACATATAAATCCACTTTAAATGAGCTGTAAGAGGCCCACTGCCCTCTCTGTCAGTCGTTCTTCAATTGATGGCACTCTCGTCTTCAAAAGTAAAGTTTTGTAAACCTACAGTGACAAATCATTTTATATATATATTTTTTTTTAATATCTAACAAGCGTCAGATTATATCGTTTACATTTTTGTGTTAGTTTTAAATTATTTGCACAGACTTTGATTAAAAATGACCTTCGGTTGACGTAATTACAATATCAGTGAATTATATTTAAATCATTTGTTTCATTTCTATTTGCAGAGCCGTTCGCCTATACTTCCATATCACACTTTGTTGGCAGTTAGCATTTCTGTGTCGGACGCACACAACTACACTCATTTAACACTTCTGACATGTTGCACTTGGTCACCAGAACACTGTGTTAGAGAGCAGCGTTACATAAACGTTCTGACCCCGAGCCTGGTTCGTCCGTCCCTGCCCTGTTCCTAGAGGACTCTAAAAACTTTCTCCCATACTACGAAAACATGCATGATGGCTTTACGGACAAAACGAGTCGGGCGGTAAGGGGAAGGCCCCCTCCATGCAAACACTTGCCTAGCAGATATTGACCAATCAGAGTAGACCGTTTCTCACAGCAATCCCGCCTCTCTTGAAATCTCATTGGTCAAATCTTATGTCATCAAGGAAAGCACACAAATTGAAACACACTTAACTTTGTTGTAGCGAGGTTTTCATACGATGGTAGCGCCGCTCTGTCGGATTATATAGAGAATTAATTATGCCTCCTACCCTACAGCACTGTTCTTTTCCTTACTGTCTGCTATATTTCTTTTCTTAATGGAGGGGAAAGTAAGGAAGCCATCTTTCTTTTTCTACGAAATCTATTAAGTCAAGTGTTGGGAGAAAATAAAAGAACAAGTATCTGAAACTCGCTCCGCATTAAGCCCATTACATTTCCAGACTAATCCGAGCTGCTTACAGGAGGAATGGCATATCGGGCTCTACAAAACCACCAAGACAATGCTGCACCTTGTGAATAACTGGTTCCAGTACTTAGTTTCCAGAAAATGTTTACGAAAGGACTTGTAGGCAGAACTTGTTACAGGGTGTCAATAACAATGATAGGCCTATAATTTGAGAGGCAGTAAAATTAACTATATTATAGACGTACAAGAATTGCAAACTATGAAGCAATTTTCAAGAAAACCTGAACAAGAGTGTAATATGAGTATACACACGACAGGATGCAAGCTATAAAGTCAATGCCATGAATTATGGTTACAGTGGGACCGCAAATCAATAATCCTGATCCCTCCTGCATGTGATGTAATAACACAAAACTCAAGTTGAAGAATGTAGCACTGTTGTTAGATCATTATATCGACCCAAAATATAGAAGATTGAAACTGCAGCTAAGAATATTGTGGCGGTGCATCAGTGCTTGCAACTGTACTACACTTAGGCTAAAACTGGAAAAGGTCTGGCCAATACTTGACAGTCTACCAGTGTTGTTTCGAGGCGGACAGCGGTGACAGCTGTCGGCCTATGCTGTTTCAAGGCTGACAGTGCTTAGCGTTTGTGCACAGTACCAAGAAATCGTTGCTGGATTGTGGTAGGGACCCACTTGTTGTCCAGAATTTATTGACCTTTAAAATTTTGTGGACAGGATGCGAAGCATAACAAGTCACAAATAATATGTTCTAAACTTGTGAGGAAAGTCAGTAGCAAAATAAAATTATATCACCAGAAATTGCACACAGGCTACGATTTACAAGAGAGTGTAAACGGTGATATAATTATAAGTAACTAAATGACCAATACAATTATGCATATTGAAAATATTGAAGGTCTAAATAAAATTCAATTTAAAAAGAATCAATAATAATTTAAGCTATGGCCCATGTTAACTTCTCAGTTGCTTGATGTAAAGAAGTGGGGTTTTCTTCATGTGTAGGCCTTTAATTAAGCACAACACTTTGAAAGCTTATTGGTGAGTGGAAGTAGATAAGCCTATAGTTCCATAAATTTTAAACTTCACACTAGATGAAGGTGAATGGTGGGCTCCAAGCTTTACCCCATCAGGGAAGAAGTCCCATATGACTATCCTAAATAAGACTAGATGGGCTGAGAAACCCTTTTGGGTCCTATGGAGAACCAGAATTTGTCTCGTCCTTACTAGGAATCGAACACCGATTTCTCGATCATCCGGTCCGTGACCTAGAATCTATAGCAACTGATCTCTGAGGTGCAGTCAAATGAAAACGTGTCAGAAGCCAAAACATATTAAAGATCATTTCTTACCTCCAAAGTAATCTCCAAAACTGTTAATACATTTTATCCCACTGGGAGATAAGACGGTCAATGCCATCCTTGAAAAAGCTTGTGGGCTGTCTACTGAGCCACATCTTTACCCAGCCACACACGTCTTCGTCCTATGCAAACCGATGTCCATGAATGTCTCTTCAGGTCTCCAAAAATGTGAAAATCACAAGGGGAGAGATCTGGGCTGTAGGGGGAATGTTGAAGAAGTTTCCAACCAAATCTCTGTAGCGTATTTCTCAGAGTTGGCAGTGTGGGGCGCGCATTATCATGAAGAATGATAATGCCATTCGATAGCATTCCAGAGCGTTTTCACTTTATGGCAAGTCTCAATTTCTGCAAAGTGTCTTCATAGCGCTGTGCGCTGATTGTGGCCCCATGCTCGAGAATTTCGACAATTAGGCCTAGATGGCCCTTGCAGTCGAAGAAGAACGTCATAATCACTTTACCGGAACTTGTCTGTACTACTTCGGATTTCTTCGGTGTGGGAGAATTCACGTGTTTCCACTGCTGGGCCTGCCGTTTTCTCTCGGGTTCAAAATGGTGGCACCAAGTTTCGTCCCCAGCGGCAATACGGGATAGAAAAGCATACTCTTCCTCATGGTATCGTTGCAAGTGACCCAGTGATGCAGCCATTCTCTTAGTCTTCTGTTCCTCCGTGAGTTGGTGTGGAACCAACTGCGCACAGATTTTGCGGTACAGCAGGTGTTTTGTCAAAATGGCGTGTACGGAACCGTGACTTATTCCCATCAAAAGACTAATTTCTTCCACAGTGATCCGTCGGTTTGCCCGGATATGACAATTCAACGCAGCAATAGCATCAGGAGTGATGACACGATGAGCCTGTCCTTGACGAGCATCATCTTGCAGTGACACACATACCTCTCGGAATCTCTTATGCCACGCCAGCACACGGGAACGTGACATGCTGTGTTCGCCGTAAATAACAGACATGCGACCATGAATTTCTCGTCCTCCTACTCCTTCAGCGGTCAAAAAGCGCACTACACTTCGCTGTTCTTCTTTACCCGGCATCATTACTGATTTTGGATGACCACACGTAGCGCTAACCTTACTTCCAGCACAATAAACAAACAACTAGTGTGCAAGGGCATGTTGTCACTGTACTTTCCCGAGTCCCCACTAGATGTTCGTACCGTAAGCAAATTCCAGTGTTGCCGACTTGTGCGCCGTGTGAGTTATGCGTGGTGACCCGTTTTCCTTTGTCTGTCCTTTATACTTCATCTCTTGTGTAGATCTTATCTCATGTAGAATTAGGGCTACGCCAAAAATTGTAAGCAGGTTCATAGTTATAAGTCACAAACCGTGGTACGCCTACATATAAATCTGATTTACTACATTTGATACCCAGTAAAATTATATGAGAATTTGTAGCCATTCAAATCCCAGTGTTTCTACACGTAAAATCTGCTTTAATACACTAAAACTCTGCATTTTCGTATCTATCTGTTTCACGTAGCCCACAGGCCAACACAAGCAAGCGGACCGATTTAAGAAATGAAACATTCAGACGAACAGGCACAACCATTCACTCATGGAGCTTAGTTCTTATTGAGAACCTGCAAATTTTACAGCTACTCAAGAACTTCCAAACATTTATGAAACCCGAAATTTCACTACTGTGTTCATAAGAGTCCTCCACTGGTCCTATCATGAGCCACATCGATCCAATCCATACCATCCCCTCCTATTTCTCTGAGATCTATTTTAATATTGCCTATCCACCCAAATTTTATTCTTCCTTATGGTCTCTTTCCTTCTGGCTTCCCCACTAATATGCCCTGTGCATTCCTCGTCTTCCTCATTCGTGCTACATGCTCTGCCCACCTCATCCTATTGAGTTGATCGCTCTAATTATATTTGAAGAAGAGTAGAAATTATGAAGCTCCCCATTATGTGGTTTGGGTACAGCCTTTTTTAATTAATTTTGAGTACTCAGTGTATAGAAAGAATGCTCTAGCAATAATAGCATACTATGCACAGATTTATCTAATGTACAGCTGTACACATAATCTTATGACTGAAGATGTCCCTCTCCTGGACATTAATGAAAACATGTCGTGAACAACAAAACAAACTAGCAGCCATCTTACCTTCATTTATTCATCAATGGCTCTACAGCATTTTGTTGGGTTTGGGCCCTCTTTCAGCTTCATAATCCTATACACAGTTGTTAGGACTACCTGGACGTAGGGTCAGCCTGTCGCAGGGCCGCTACCTACACACAGAACAGCACACAAACACATACATCCATGCCATGAGTGGGATTCGAATCCACGATCCCAGAGTTAGAGCGGGCAAAGATAGTTCATGCCTTAGACTGCGCGGTCACTGTGAACGGCAGCCATCTTATTTGAGCCTCTTCTATTTTAAACCGAAACAAATTTTCTGTTGTGTTCTGACGCTTGCCTTAGATGGAAACTAATTCTCTTTTCAATTTCCGGGGCGTAACTGGCCTCATCACGAGGCGGCTGACAGGAGGGCTACTACAGGCTTATATTCGTGCTCATTTTGGAGTGTGAGGGTGCAGCTGAGGTGAGAACAGACAGCAGCCACCTGACATACACCGAAGTATGTGGAATTTGAATTCTCATAGCGCTCATCATGAAAATTGTTCTCTCTTCAAACCGTGTAGATTGGAATTTATGTATGAACACATTGTTGGTTATGTATCTACAACACCACACGTCGTCACACCCCAGAAAAGAGTAGTCCTGTTCGTGTATTAAACCGGGCCGGCCCTGAGACACGTTCATACTTACATCTCAAAAGATACACCGAGAACAGTTGTGGACCACATCATATCTGTTTGTTGCTTGCCTTGACTATGCAGATGGAGGCAGTACGTTCCTCCGAGAAGTCGGTAAATTTCTACCCGACACTGTGACTTCAGCCTTCTGAGTTCTTCGCTTAAAATGTTGGTTTTGTAACATTTCGGCAGATATTGTTGTTGTCATATACATTGTTAAGAGCTTCTTTTATACTCGTAGATCACGTAGTGGGCGGACGTAAAGTATTTATCCTGAAGATGACAACTGCATTAATTGATGAAACGTCTGAAAACTTTTAACGTTCTACGGTGCTCACGCACTCCCGAAACCCTAAGTCATATCTTGAGACCCCACCCGCTGCTCCTTGAGTATAAGCATTCTGCTAGACTCAGAGAGCAACGTTCCAGAAGAAGGTAGGTCAGTACCATGAGCTCACGTCTATGAGAACATGAGATCTCACACTGTAAGCTCCTGTCGCGTTGAGCTTGGTTAGAGCTTTGTCACTTGATAGTATATTAGTCTGTGAAGAGAGCAAGAATACGCAGTTGGAAGAGAGCCTCCCCTCGGAGAGAACTTGAGCACTGAAGCAGAAGAATAGCTATTGTTAGAAGCCGTTACAAGAAACGTCTAGTGAAGACACTGCAGACTTAGCATGTACTGTGGTGACTTATAAAGTTTATATTATATATATTAGCTTATATTAGCGATGGCACTGTGATTATCTTCAATTCCGAGTGGTGCGTCATTAAATTCAATATCCAGACCAAACCCCCGTCGATAGGCACACTCATACGAGTGGCAATACAGAGGAAAAGAGCAATAATCGAAAATTAGATTTAATCCTCGAAGAAGGAACGACAGATTGAATTCAGTGTAACGCTAACAAGACTGGATTCAGTGATACGCAAAATTCCAAACTGAATTCTTTCCAGTTATTTATGTTTGCCTTCTGCCAGTTCATACACCACTTTTCAACGAAGCACGCAAAGAACAAAATTTTTGTTTCTTTGTAACATAAGATTGCACAGTAACTAATCAAATCGCAACAAAATTTGTGAAGCTGTTTAAGTGGTGCATGGCGATGACAACAGACAGTCCACGGGTGGTATTCGATAACTCGAAGAGAAACTTCCAATCCAAGGGACAAACAGCGCGTCATGACTAGCTCGAAATGTTATTACAGTGAGATGCGTGTGTCTGACCGCGTGTTACTGACATCAGCAACGTAGACAACAATAGATCAACTTCACTTCCTGAGACCCGGTTTTAGTCTCGTACAACACTAACTGACAAATTCCTGTGGTGAAAAAATCAATATAGTGGCCATGAGGATCTGTGAGTCAACATTGATAATCTATCTATTCATCCATCTATCTATCCATCTATCTACGTGTCTATCTAGCTACCTATCTATCTTAAGTTTCTTAATCCATGCAGAGTCGGTAGGACACCATAGACGGAGATCAGCCCGTGGCAAGGCCGCTACCTACACAAGACAATATAAACACAGAATAAAAGCATCTGTGCCTTGAGTCAGATTAGAACTCACGATCCCAGTGTTCGAGCGAGCGGAAGAAATGTCATGCCTTAGACGGCGCCGTCACTGTGACCGGCTCTACTCATCAGTAACCTATGTGAAATGACACGGTTTATAGGGCTACCCTTTAGTTAGTTTGTTACTTATCGACCCTGCCAGGATCGAGACTATATAGGGACTAGGACAGGATGATAGTGGATATGCAGCAGTTGGTGGAATGAGAACCGGCTGAGGAAACCGGGGTAAAAAGTAAAGGTATCCCTGTAACAGGCCGTGAAGGCCATAGGATTGTGAGATGTTGAGGTTCCCACATTTTCTACACAATAGGCTCATACATGGCGGCAAGGTTGTCAGCCCTACGCGCCGGCCGCCCTTTACCTCCAAGAATATTTCAAGGATATTCCTGGTACTCATTTCTGTTGGAGGTTGAGTCGACCCCAGGGCCATTCTTTTTTTCTCTCTTAGTGGGGGATGGAGTCCATTTGGGTCCACTCGGCATGGCTGCCACTGATTGGCCTATTGCACCTGCCCCGGGTGATTGTGATGATGGAGAATTTGGTAGAATGAAGATTGGCAGGGGAAGCCGAAGAACTCGGAGAAAAGTCGTCCCAGCGTCACTTTGTCCATCACAAATTCCACTTGACCAGACACGGGATTGAACCCGGGTCGCCGCGGTGAAAGCCAGCGACTAACCGCTTGAGCTATGGCGCGGCCCACTCCAGGGCCATAGTGTGGCTGGAAGGATTAGGTAAATTGAAAAAAATCCATGACCTCATCGGGACTTGAAACCGCGACATTCCGGCTTGTAGCATAGTGCCTTAGTCAACTATGATACGGCGTACGAAGAAACCGGGGTACTCTGAGAAAACCTACCCCACTGCCATTTTATCAAAAGAAAATCCCACATGAACTGACCTGGAAGCGAACCCGGCCGCGGAAGAGACCGTTATATTGAATATGCCTATACAGCAGCGTACAGCCGACAACGGTTAGTCCTCGGATTTGAGAGGTGGAGCGGTCGGCTAACACTTTCTCACGGTGTAAGATTAGCAGTTCAAGGAACGCCACAAAGGTTTCGGACGTGGATGGACTCTCTGGGATGTATGAAAGCAGAGGTTTGGGTGATCTAGTATAATGGATGAAATGACCAAGATATATAGAAATCAGGTGGGATATGAGAAATATATAGAAAATTTATTTTGGAAACCTGAAGGAAAGGCACAAATTTAGAGACCCAGGCACCTAAATTAATTCGAAGTAATAGGGCCGTTATTATAATGACAAATTAAATGTAATGAAATATATTCTAATACAGGAAGAAACATTACTAGTAACAAAATTGAGTGTTTCATTCAACAACTGTCGGTGGATCATAGTCAGGTGATCTGTAAATAAATAAATAAAATACCAATTTATTGAATTGCAGACTTAAATGAATATATTTTTGCTATGAAAAATTTCGTATTAATTTCATATGTTAAGTAATAATATTTAAAACATAAATTATAGTTGCTACTTTAAATTGTTAAAAATTGATTGAGCTTAAACTTGAAGGTAAGCATGACAACGTTGACTGCATCTATCTATATCAAAGCGGGAAAAAGTGTGCTGCATTTGTGAACATATTAATGAGTCTTTGGATTTCACAACATGTGGGGAGTGTGTGAACCGGATAATCGACTGTCATCTGATCAAGGAGAACTCTTTTCCATGCAGCCACTTATCTCAGGAAATGAGCTTTCATAAGCCAGTCCTACTTATGGATTTTGCGAAGGCAAGGAGCTAGTGTTGCCCCCGGTTTGTGTCCGTGTGACATTACTGGTGTGATCCCCTTTCGCGGAAATCCGTCAGGAAGTGGATTTTAATGGATGCGAAGCCGCAGAAGCGACGTAACGACTCTGCTATCAAGTCTAGTTCCAAGTGACAGTTCCTCTACCCTAACGAAGTAGCCGACACATAAAGACAGAGCCATGCAAATTTTAAATCACTCCAAACCAACAGAAAGCCATCGATTGCTGCTAATTGGACTTGACTTCAGCCACGGGCGCCATCATGGAAGGAAAAGCTTTTCCTCTCGCTTCTCCCCCATGCAAAGTAGAAATCATTATTAATAGAATTAACCTTTTTCACTATAGAAACCGACTAAGTCACGGACTTATTAAAAGCCTATAAGAATTATGTGGCTTTTGTTAGATTTGAGGTTCTCATGGTGGGGACTATGAAGAGCATGTTCTTCTTAGTTGCTATGCTGTGTAGTTCAGATAGAGACTGGCGTTTAGAAGGAGAATATCGTCTCCATCTTCAGGGTCTAACAGTAAGTCAAGCAAGAAATAAGCAGAAATAGGAGGTAAGATTTGTGTTAGAACACGGAAGAATATATTGTTCACAGTATCATGGCTGGTTTTGGTTAGTTAGTTACTTTGGTTCATTATGACACTATTTTGACTGCATATTTTTTGTGGCGCAGAATAACGGTTAAGAGAAAGACGAAATTGTCACCCAGGATCACGCCATGTTGACTGACACTCGTCCTTACTCGGCAGGTGGCTGGTTCAGAATTCGGCCGCAAGATTAATGAAGTTCAAATAATCAAGCTGGGGCATGTCATATATTGCGCCCATCACAGTAGTCGGGAGGTCTAATTCATGAACTGTATTCTCCCGCTCAAACACTGGGGTCTTAGGTTCAAATCCCGCTAGAGGCATTGATGTTTGTCTACATTTGTTCTGTTTTTGTGTTGTCCTGTCTAGCCAGCGGTCTTGCAACGGACTGATCACCCGTCGAAGGAGTCCTATCAACTTTCTGTAAGATTAAGACACTAAAGAGAATCGAAGCGTTTTGCAGGTGCTCTGAGTGCTAGAGCAGTGTTTCTCAACCGCCGGGCCGCGGCCCGGTTCCGAGCCATGGCCATAGGATGAAAAAGAATTTACCGGGCCCCGGTCTGACAAAGTTTGAGAACAACTGCTGTAGAGGGAGCAACAAGAATGTGAGTCCTATATTTGGATAGATTTATTTCTTCCGATAAATATTAAGACAGTAGGCCAATTTTAAACAAGGCAATGAGTTCTTTTCATTAGTAGGTCCCTTTCCATTTTGTTATTCATTATCATACACTATAGGCCTGTAAGCCGATGACAGTAGCCGCAAGGTCTGAGGCATGTGCTATTTTCGCTCGCTCGTAAACTGGGTCGTGGTTTCGAAACCCGCTCAAGGCATGGATATCTGTCTGGTTTTATTCTCTGTTTTTGTTGTCCTGTGTAGGTAGCGGCCTTGCAATGGGCTGATCACCCGTCCAAGGAGTCCTATCGACTGTCTTCAGATTAAGAAACTGAAGTGAAACTAAACGTTTCACAGATGCCCTATGCTCCAAACTGAGAGCAACAGGAAACAGAGAGAGAGAGATATATAGGCTTATTACCCATGTTCAGGTTGTTGAAGGGTGCCGTTATATAAACAAAAAACGAGATGATGCTAGAGGATCCAGGTTGCTTTATGACGAAGCAGTGAGACCCTGGTTGAGGTAATATTGCAGCCTTTACGTGAAGAGCCCAAGAGAACTGCAGGACTTCTCAAACTACGCAATTTTAATACCAGAATTTAAACCAGACATGTCCACAGTATGCTCCATTTTTTGTATTGCTAGTGGGGTGGGACTAAGTCCCTTGTACTGCGGCCACTTCTGGCCTGTTGTACCAGCCCAGATGATAGGTGAGGGTGATTGTGGAGCAATTGGTGGAATGAAGATTGGCAAGGGACACCGAAGTACTCGGAGAAAACCTGCCCCAGCGTCTCTTTGTCCACCACAAATCCCACCTGACCAAAGCCGGTATTGGTCCCGGGCTGCCGCGGTGGGAAGCCAGCGACAACCGCTTGAGCTATGGCGCGGCCCACAGTATGCTCTTACAATCATTACCACCTGGCTCATATTTCTCTACTCGATTTGCGATGTTGAGATATTTCACTTGTGAATGCAAGTAGTTCACATAATTTCAGTTTAAGTTTCTTTTGAAGTTTTAAATTTGTTTGTAAGAGAATTATAACTCACTCCTCCATTTCATTCATACATGCCCATATTATCTCAATTTTTCTTAACTAATCATAATATATATTTTGAATATGAAGCCTAAATCTTCAAACAGCTGCAGGTTCTGCCTTAAATTCTCTGGTTCGTGCAGCTGCAAACGCCAAGTAAGCCTAAGCATTATTCCAGTCCTTAATTGCTTCTCGTATAGTTTGAGCGTTATCATTTTAATATTTTCGCTAACGCTGGAGGAGCGAAATGTATCTCGAAAACCTGATATTCTCTTAACTGGCCAAAATTTGTTTCCCCTTTTTACGTTTTTCATTTGCGCAAACCATTGGGCCATATCCTCAGCTATAAAAATCTTGTACACATCTTCATATCCAATTCCATTAACATCCATTTTAATGTTGTCTTATCATCAACGCCGAGTTACTTGTTTAAAATTTACCGACCAAAATGCTGCATGTCTATCTTATATTGTGCATGCATGTTAAATATTCGACCCATTTCATCCTCCTTGATCTGATCAGCCCAATATTATTTTGTGCATAGCTCAGTGTTCTGTTCTTATTATCTATGTTTCGTGGGTTAGCGAACGACGCTCTCATAAGATCGGAATACATAGCGTCGAGTGTTAGGGCAATTAGTGGACGCTGAATAGGAAATAATGTAGAAGGAAGTGGTCGCAGCCTAATTTGAGGTTCTATTCCAGCATTGGACGGCCTCTGTTATCTAGTTGTCAGAGTTCCTGGTAACAGATCCAGAGGTCCATGTTCAATTCCCGCCGCTACCAGATTTTCTGAGAAGTAGTGGGTCTGGAACGGGGTCCACTCAGCCTCGTGAGAACAACTGAGAAATTACTTGAACGGAAAAGTAGCGGCTCCGGTCTAGAAAACAGAGATTAACGGCCGTGGGGATCCGTTTCGCTGACCACGCGACACCTCTATCCGTAAAATTTGGCACTAACTTCGCTGACAAGCGGCGGTAGCTCGGTCGGTATAGTTCGCTTGCGGATTAAAACCACGGAGTTTGTTTTTTGTTCGCATTCCGGCATTGCCCTGGAGGAGCTGATGAACAAAAAGAAAGACCTTAAGAAGGATATCTGATCTCCGGGCCGAGATTTGAAACTCGGATTTCTGGAATACGAAGCGAAAGTGCTACCAACTAAACTGTAAAATTTTGTGATTTCTTTTTTTTTGTCAAGATGTCGGCAACATTTCACCATATTAATGTGTACATTGTATGCCTTCAGTCTCTGAACCTGTATCTCTCGAAATTATTGACTTCCGACCGGAAATGTAATGAGTATTTTTCGTGCTTCTACCTGCAATTTAACGTCCATCAGTGAGACCTGCCAGTTGGATACAATTGGAAACCGATAACTATAATAATGGGAAGCTTCTTAAACGAGACTACACAGTGGGGGACAATAAATTTCCCAACTGAAATAACTCCCTTATTTCTGATGTTATCAGGAAGGTTTCTGACAAAACTGACATACTATGAAACAGCGAAGTTAGCCGCGATATACCTCAAGCACTTAATAGCTGGCTTCCCAAAGCGGCGACCCGGGTTCGATCTCGGGTCTGGTCAAGTGGGATTTGTGTTGGAGAAAGTGGCGCTGTGGTTTTCTCCGAGTACTTCGGTTTTCCTTGCCAATCTTCATTCCACCAGTTGCTCCGCAATCACTCTCACCTATCATCTGGGGCTGGTAAAATAGGCCAGAAGTGGCCGCAGTACAAGGTACTTAGTCCCATCCCACTAGCAATAAAAGAAATGAAACAACTAATAATATGAGGGACTCAATCCTGTTGCACGTGGAGGCGTTATGAGACATCAAGGTTACATTGGAATCTGTAAACTCCTCCCTAAACTTTTTCATATAGAGGGGCAGAGACGAATCCGATGTCTTATTGCAGTGCACAAGGTCATTCAAGCGAACAGAAAGATAGTACCAAAATTCGTTTTTGTTTCTTCTCGCATCGCGATTTACTGTTCAGCTTAATTTAACAGAAAGAATATATATATATAGGGGGTCACGCGGTAGCGTAATTGGTTAAGGCACTATGCTACAAGCCGCAAGGTAGCGGGTTCGTTTCGCGATGAGGTTATTGGACTTTTCAGTTTACCTAATCTTTCCAGCCGCAATATGACCCTAGGGTAAACTAAGCTTCTAACAGAAATGTTTACCAGGAATCTTCCTGGGGGGTGAGGGATGGTCGGCGCGTAAGGCTGACAACTTTACCGCCATCTGTAAGCCAGTTGTTTCTAAATTGTGGGAGCCTTGACTTCTCAAAACCTTATGGGCCTTCACGGCCTCTTACAGAGATAGTTTTGATAGCATATATGTACATACACACACACACACACACAATACAGTCTTCATTGCAGCTTCACAGGCTGTTGGTTGTATGACTACATAGTTCATGCTTTCATTCATATTCAATAAGTTTCGGCCACACTTCGGTATCTACTTTTGGCGATTCAATCAATAATTTGTGAAGAAGCTTAGAATATTTTATTGTGTGCGTGTATATATATATATAGATGTTTCAAAAAGAGCTTTATAACTTTGAAAGATTATATAAATTTATGCAGAAGACATACACGACGTTTTGAACTGTCATAATGAAGCAAAACACCGAGTTTCATGCATGTGGTACTGTAGTAACCAATACCGCCACCGCGGGCGCTCCCTCAGTTGAAATCAAAATGGCTACTTTCACAGGTGCAGAGCGTGCTCGTTGTGTGTTTTGGGTCGAAGAAACGAAGTCTTCTACACAAGTTCAGAGGGAATTTCGCACTCAGTATCGCAAGGAACCTCCCAGTAGGCCTACAAGTTACTCCTGGCACAACAATTTTGTTCAGACCGTATGTTCTGTGCATCATGCCAAGCCACCCGGTCGGCCACGTGTTTCTGATCCCACAGTGGAACAGATTAGGGAGAGCTTCGTTCAAAGTCAACGAAAGTCAACGCGACGTGCGTCTCGTGAAACTGGTATTCCAAATGTTACACTGTGGCGAGTGTTACGAAAAGGTTTACACTTCAGATCGTACAGACTATCCATCGTTCAACGCCTTACAGATGCAGATAAGGTGGTTCGTAAGGAATTCTCTATGCAAATATTTCATTGGATACAAGACGATGAGAAGTTTCTGGACTCCGTAATTTTCAGTCATGAGAGCACGCTTCATAACAGTGGTAAGGTCAGTACCCACAACTGCAGGATCTGGGGCAGCGAAAATCCACGTGTCTCCCTGGAACATGTTCGTGATAGCCCAAAGGTGGTGTTTCGCGCCCTCAGCAAAGAAAGAATGTACGACCCCTTCTTCTTCATGGGGATCACCATTACCGGTAGCGTATATCTGGACATGCTCCGAGAGTTCCTCCTTCCACAGTTAGACGAAGATGACCAAGTAGGCCGCATTCACTTCCAGCAAGACGGCGNACTACAAGTGGGACGTCTGCCGCATTACCAATGGAAGTCACATTGAACCATAACTATCCGAGGTAAAAGTCGGTGTGTTTTGCTACATTATGAGAGTTCGAAACGTTGTGTATGTCGTCTGTATAAATTTATATAAGCTTTCAAAGTTGAAAGCTCTTTTTGAAACCCCTGTATGTATATATCACATGATCAAGTAGTACGCTATTTAACATTACATTATAGAAGCGATTACCCATAACAGCAAAACATGATGTAAATTTTCAAAGAAATGCTCATGTGCATAAGAGAGGTATTACTCCATTTTATATACATAATAAGTCATGCCAGCAACATATATCACAAAGAACAGTTTTATAGAGTGCAAATTATTAAGTTTACGATCGTGAAGTACTTTTATGTTCACTGGCTTTCGGTATCAGGATTTTCGTGTAAAGTTTCGAGTGTTTTGCTTCTCATAAATATCCCTCCTTTTTGCATTGTGTCCTCGCATACACGTTCCTTCTCCCCTACCTCCGTCTCACCCTGGCTGCTGTTCAAGACCTACCCGGACCGCAAGGTAAGCGTGACACTGTACCAGCACCGTTAGGAAAACCAGGGCAAGCCCATTTGTGTGCTCCTGCAAGACCGTAGATTTGACAGGGTGCTGACGGGAAGAAAATTAGATGTGACGTAATTAAAACACAACTCACATAGTTGATAAACATAGCCCAATAGGCCAATACACACGAATAACAATGGTCCGGCTGTCGAAGACCTTCACCGCTTTCGAACATTGGGGTCATGAGTTGTAATTCTTCTTGGGATTTTAATATGACTTGCTTTGTATTTGTTTTGTTTTGTGTAAGCAGAGGCATTGCAACAGGCTAATCTCCGGTCCAAAGAGTCGTGCTATATACTTATATTCAAAATTTAGAAATTCGGAAAACACAAGTTCTTGGACCGCATTTTTCTGTAGTGCCAACGAACTTTTTCCGGGAAAGTGTTTTCTGAAATAGTGACTCAGATATACAATCCACAGCCGTAACTTGCTGCCATCTTCCGCTCCTATTAGTAAGTAAGCCTGCAACCCAGTTTGGCTTTAACCTAGGCCTACGTAACGGAAGAACAGAGAAAATGTTGGCCTGTTATAGGACTATATACACAAAAGGATATTTCTTCTTAGAGGGACATGAAGGGCCTATGGTCTCCACTCAGCGTATTGTTTCTCTACACAGTCATTCATTTAGTCAAACAGATATGAAGCGAACATGACACGAGAAGTCAATTTCAGTTCGCAGTTCAAGAAGAATATGGGATTGGTAGCGCATGAAATACGCTTGATTGAGAGGAAGAATCAGTAAAAATATATAGTCCGAAAAAACTGAAAGAAAGATAAAGCTCGAATAACTTAGGCGTTAATGGGAGGATAATATTGAAAATGATTTTAAAGAAGAAACTGGCCATTGGATTCAAGTTGGAAGTCTCTTAAGATCACGGTAATGAACTTTGGGGTCCACGGAATAGCAGCAATTTCTTCGGCAGGTGAGAGACTATCAGCTTCTCAAGACTAAATCTGCTACCTTGACATCATTGCTGGCTATCCACTCATTCTTCTATGAAGCTCCTATGCGAGAACGTAAAATCGTTAAAAAGGAAAGAGCTTAAATAATGTAATGACAAAATATACTGAGAGGGAAAGGAATATATCTGTTAAGCATAACCCATTCTCGCACTAAGACCAAAAATGAGGAGCAGGGTTCGTTGTGTCTGAAAAATTAAATCCCTTCACACCGTCTCTACGTCATCTATCTGCTCGGAGTCGAGCACTTCGCTGCTATAGATGTGCTGCTGTTTCAGAACCCAAGTCACTGGTGGCAAGAGCGACTCATGAACAATCTGTCTCCATCACTTTCATCACTGCATCATGTTCTTACTTCTAGCAAATATCCGGCCAATGTTTATATATGACATCGTATGGACGTTGTGAAGATATTGGCAATTCCAACAGAACGTAGAGAAATGACGCCCGCTCACGCTGGCTAAATGAGTCCAGCCTGACGCTGATCATTCTGAGCCCTTATTTATTTGGATGATTATAGATGAACCTGAAATTTATTTCTAATTAATTCTCGGTAATTTAAATTTCAAAAGTCTTATGTTTCGATATTACTGGAAATGTATCGTGATCTATAATATCGTATTTCATCGCCTGGGACGTGCAATACGGTGTTTACGTTGAAAATTTCTAGATTCTGGCAGAAACAAGAAGTCCGGAGTTATGACATTTACGAGCAGTCATAAATTTAGCTCGGGTACAGGGAACCGGACGCGCCTAAAAGGACAGGTCAGAGCTTGTTACAATTGCCTGTGAATGAGGGCCAGTATGATTGGGTTGCCTCGTTCAAGCTTCCTACGGAAGATGGGATGAAAATGTATATGTCAACACCATCTTTCGAATTCCCGGCGTGGGGGTGCAAGCCATTCCACAAAAGGAGAGACTTTCACAATAATCCGAACTGAACGGACGTGACCCTTGCACGCTCCGGGACATAGCTAGCCGATAGTATAACGCTGTAACTTAAAGCTAAGAATACATTAATTTAACAGTGTGGTGAATTAGCAGGTGAATAAACGTCAATTGGCTCAACTCTCAGAAAAACGCTTTCTTAGGCATCGCTACCCTGAGACTCATGCAAACCGACCCAGCTAGTTTCCCGTACCTATACCGATCTTCCTTAGTTTGATCTGTGAGGACAACTTCCAGTAGCCATCATACACTGTCCTAAGGTAGAAACAGGTGTAGCAGGGATAGCACCATTCCGACTGCGCCGATACAAGCAAAGGCGGGTTGGAAAAGAGCGGTGTTAGAACTCTTTCAGAGATTTAAATCATGAGAATAGACTATGGAGTAAATGGTATAAGGAAAATATCTAGAGTAATTTCCTTCATCAGACATATACGAAATGTAGGTACAAATACTAAGTTTCTGGACATTATCCAACTTCTTGTCTTTATCTAAAAACCGTCCTATTTATTTTTCAAAACACAACGTTTCGGAGACTGGATTCTGTCTCCGTCTTCATTTAAAACCTATTCAGGTGGGCCCAATCCTTAGAGCTAGTCCCTATGTCCAGAAAATTTAGCTAAGTGACTTGGGGCTACATAATATTGGAACGAAAATATTTGGAAAAATATATGTAGTGCTATTTTGTCTACTGAAATTCACACTGCGTGTAGGCTACCTCGTTAACTTTCTAAAATCAACTAAGCTATTTTGGAAGTCATAAGATTGGATATAACACTGACACCATTGTTAGAAACCATTCGAGCTTCTAAATGGAAACTTATCCTTAATAATATCCAGATTTAATTAGATTACTTTTGTGGAAAAAAAAGTAATGAACCAAATTACATGTAGGATTAGGCCTGACTAATTATATTAATGTTGATTCATAATTTCTTCTGAAACACTATATTTCAATTTATTGAATTCGATTAATGTTTGCTACCATTCAGTCCAGAACATTTTGGCTCGTCCGCGGCTGTTTAAAAAGGCAGAAAATAGAATATGAATATCATGATTTTGCCTGTGGTTTCGTATGAGTGTGAAAAGGCAGAACCTAAATTCGGGGTACGTAGCACGCATGAAGAGAAGAGGAATGTCTGTCGGATTTTTGTGGAACATTCAATAGGAAAGAGATCACTAGGAAGACATAGATGTAGGTGGATGGACAGTATTAAGATGGATCTTAGAGGAGTGGGATGGGGGGGGGGTATGGATCGGATTGACTGGCTCAATGGAGGGCTCTTGTGATCACGGAAATGAACCTTCGAATTGCATAAATCATTGGAAAATTCTTGATTGGCTGCGCGACTAACGGCTTATCAAGAAGGAATGAGCTCCATGGAGTTAATTACATAGACTGAGGGTGTTTGAGAACAGGGTGTTGAGAATATTGGGACCGAAGAGGGATGAAGTGACAGGAGGCTGGAGAAAACTATACAATGAGGAGCTTCATAACTTGTACTCTTAGCAAAGTATAATTAAAAAGATCAAGTCAAAGAGGATGAAATGGGCAGGGCATATAGCACGTATTAGGAAGAAAGGAAGGCATATATCTGTTAATCTGCCATGGATCGAGATCGGTCTGACCTTCCGTTCATATTTCGATAATTATCTTGATAACTTTCCCATTGGAATACAACTACTTCCATTAAGTAGGCCTTGCCATAAACCCATCAAAGTCAGAAATTAGTATGAAGTTTCATAGCAGGAGTGTCCGAACTTTCAACAGACGGACAGGTATGAGCTGCACGTAAAGGGTCCGTCATTGGTTTTGTACAGAGAATTTATTATATATGTTTAAAATAAATCTGCGATATGATGTCAAAAAATAAAACTGCTTCTAACTAAACGATATAAGGTATGAACTAGATTGTATTCAAAAAATGGAGCAGTACTGGGCCTTAAAGCTTCCCTCCGGGTTCATAACAGCGGCTGTAGCAACTTTTAGTTCTCAGCAGGGCTTATTTGATTTGTCTACTGTGCTTAAGTATTTCTAGTTGTTACTACTAAAATCAGTAGTAATGAATTCGAGTTTATTATTATTATTATTATTATTATTATTATTATTACTATTTATTTGAATGGAAACGGGTTTTTAACCGTTGCCAGTGGTAATAAAATAAGTCACAATACACAAAATAACCCACCACGCTCGAACAAAGCACAGCACACAAAACTACAAACCAATAAACAAAAGTACACAACACAGAGGGTAACATACTACATACAATGAATATCATGAACAGGGACCAGATTTTGATGACATGTCATCTTTTTTTCCTTGTATCCTATGCGATGATCTTAAATATATAAATCTCGGATATGAGCTGCTGGTTACAGAAATGTATATTTCATAGGTAATTTTGTCACTTTTTCACATTTTGGGGTTTAAGGTTATTTTTTCTATTTTGGGGGTATTTTTTGGTAAATTTTTGGACTTTTAAGGGTATTTATTGTCATTTTTGGCCATTTTAGGGATTTTTCTTAATATGTTTTCTGAAATGTGAATAATATGGAAGCGAAGTGTTCTTTCTCTTTCTCATTTAGGTCATTTTTCTGGATTTTTTCGGTCATTTTATAGGTAATTTTTAATATATTTTCAGGTCATCAAAATCCAGGCCCTGATTATGGCAATACAATTATAATTACACTTACAATTACAGTACAAACACAATTCCCAATAGAACAGCAATATAAATACCATTAATTAACATAAGTTATTTGGCAGTTTGGCAGGCTGTAAACTGCTCCGATCGGGAAATTAAGATATAAATTATATGGAAAAATATATTATACTTCAAAATTCTTACGGAACTTTATAACTACAGTGCATGGTAAGAAGGAAATTTTGAGATCCTTTGGTCTCTGGCGAAGAATACACAAAGCGAAACAACACCGATGTCTAGCTAGAAATATTTTAGTTAGAGGCACTAGCCATGCTAGCGGCCTATTTTATAATTCAAGAGTATATATCATGGTAATTTACAATACCACTAGCACCACTATGAGCGGCATAATGTAATGTACCATTATTTATCAACATTTTATAAAAATATGTCATACAATTCTGATGTAACTGTCTATATTCCTAAAACAGAGTAGGCCCACCTTAGTGTGCATAAGTTGCATACACAAAATGTCACCTCCTTAAATTGGAGGCTATTAGTGCTTTCCGTAAGGTTGTGATGTTTCAGTTTCTTCGGAAATTACACTGCCAGTGTCCGATTTTTAGAATTTGAATTTCAAAACTTTGAAAAGTAAAGAGTGGACAGTGTCAAATAAAGTTGCAGGAAATGATAATAATATTACACCGTTGTCAGAAAATTTTAGAATCGAAATATCATATTAGTTAGGTTAGAAACTACAACATGTGAAGACGGTGGGACCCCCAGTGGTATGCTCATCATACAGAATTTCACAAAGATCAGTAGGCCAATATTAGTGGGTATAAAACTTTTATCCATATTTAAAGAAGTGGGCGAACAAAAAAATGCAAACAGTTTACTTGTGTGATTTATTTCTTTTTAAATACGATGTGTTATGAAAGTAATAGAGAATTGTCTGCAAGTTAAGTTATCCTCTTCCAATTACAGCCTCCGATTAGATGGACCTGTTAATAAAACTTACAACTTAAACATTTAGGAAGAAAATTTTGATAAAATACAACACAACTTTGCAGAATAAATGGAAGAGGGATAAAATTGTGAGTTTTTAAATTTGAAAGTTCAGTGACTTCAATGAACAGTCACAAAAACAGTATTAAATTATGGTTTGGCTGTCACAGGAAACAAAAGCAAAGGATTTCCCGCAGTAGTGCTTTGGTTAGTTTTACAGTTTAAAGCAATGAGAGACAAGAATATATGATGCTTTTGCCCTGAAACCGACGATGGCGGAGACCGTTTTAGTTGCCAACTGTGTGGTATGTTAACTCAAATGGGAGAGCAGCGCTGGAGACTGACTCTACCAGCATCAATTCGAGAATTAGGAATAGCACTTATGCCGCCTATGAATTAAAGATGGCCCCTCCGCCGGTTCCCTCACACCAATTCTCTGATAATGCTTCCAGCGGTGAAATGTCGCATCTCAATTAGCCACGATCAGGAGGGATTCAGTGGCGGTTTCATCTTAAGGGGAGAGAGTGTTGTGTCCATCGATCCTGAGTCCCGTGTAATTGGATGGAAGTGACAGGAGACACACAGCCAAGCTGTTCCTAAACTTGCTACAGCGTTGAACCCAGTCGATAATCCGTCGACCGTTCATAATATTTTCATTAGGTTCAATGTTCCTTACCGTGTCCTATCTACAAACCTTATTATGAAATATTTGTTCATATTGTGGTCTCTTTGGGTATGACACTCAATGGGCTGGTTTGTGGATACCAATGCTGCGGAGAAATATATTTCGTCCTCAGGGTAAAAAAAGTAAAGCTATCCCTGTAACAGGCCATGAAGGCCCATAGGGTTGTGAGACGTTAAGTGTCCCACATTATCTAGACAATCGGCTCAAAGACGGTGGTAAGGTTGTCAGCCTTACGCTCCGGCCGCGCTTCACTCCCCACGAAAATTATTTTTAATTAATTCCTGGTACTCATTTCTGTTAGAGGCTGAGTAAATCCTAGGGCCTAGTGTGGCCGGAAGGATTAGGTCAATTGAAAAAATCCACTGACCTCATCGGGACTTGAACCCGCGACCTTCCGGCTTGTAGCATAGTACCTTAACCGCGTACCCCCGTCACTCTTCAGGGTAGATGTGAAATCTATTATTTGTACAAACCGAAATTAAAAACTAAACTCCGTGACTTCTAGTCCTCAAGTGAACTATACCGAAAGAGCTACCGCCGCTTGTCGGCGAAGTTAGTGCCAACTTTAGCGGATTGTCGCTTGGTCAGCGCAACGGATTCCCACGGCCGTTAATCTCAGTTTTCTAGACCGGAGCCGCTATTTCCTTAAAATAGCTCCTCAATTAACCTCACGAGGCTGAGTGGAACCCGATCCAGACCCACTACTTTTCAGAAAATCTGATAAGGCCAGGAATCGAACCTGGAACCTCTTGATCTGTAGCCGGGAACTCTGACCACTAGATCACCGTTCCGACACAATATCTATACAAATTTGAACAGAAATTATTTACAAGAACTATTAATTTCAATAAACTTTGTCCTTGGGATTACATCAGATTCCACGCTGTGCTGCTATGTGAACAAGTTGGTTGGGCTGAATAGAATTATTGAAAGCTTCGGGATAGTTGATACGTTTTCTTAGAGCAACTGCCCTGAAGGTTACGGTGATTTTGGTGATAGTTTCTCACATTATGCAGCTTCGAATGGTAGGACAATTGGTGAATAAAGAAATGGAAATCGTTTGGAATGAAGTGGTCGTGTCTTAACCAAGGTACTATCCTGAAACTTGCCTGGGAGTACTGAGGAAGAGCACCAACTAGTTCATTCTGGATAGCTGGTGGTCTGATGTGAAACGTGAAAAGGTCTTGGAGACCGAAATTTGGTTTTGGGTAGGACGTACCAAATTAAAGAGACTATCACAAATATATCAAATGAATATGTATATATTAAATAACAAATACAAATACAACCTAAGTACCTGGAGGTAATAAGCCTCCAAGAATCACAATCGTACCGACCAGAAAAGGTGAATTGACTGCACAGTTCAGGGTCCCACAACAGAATGGATCACTCGCGTTGGACCTCAGCAGACGGGAATCAGGAAGTGGAACACTGGAAGGGGTAAGTAGTAAGAAAGGGGGTGGGGGACGCCCTCTGACGTAACGTAGACCCGGCGTTACAGAGGAAAATTCATGCCGGCACATTTCGAATGTAAATCCGGAGTTGTACTTCTTGATTCTACAGACTCGGTCTGCAGGTCTCACAACTGAAAGGTTCTCGGACATTACAGATCTTGAAAGTTGAAGAAAGTCATTCATTACTTCCTCCTTGAAGGAAAGGGCAGGGGAACTTATTTTAGCCCGAAGAGAAAACTAATATCTTTAATTTAAAGGCAATAAGTAATTTGAAAATTTAGACAATTAGTCCTAGGGTCTCTACATATGTGTAATTACTGTAAAATAAAGTAAAGATGTAGGTTGTTTGAATTTACAAATGAACCATTTATTTTATCGAACTCCCTGGGTCAGAGTTCTTCCCTACAAGCTAGGAGTTACTCGACAGGTCAAAAATTCTCCTCCTCTTATGGAATCCAAATGCTAATTTTAAAATTAAATAGATATCACAACTGTACTCAACCCCGAGCCAGATGAACCTAGTTCAAACCTGACACGTTATATCATTAATATTCATCATAACATAATCCTCCTATGTCCACCTAGATATACAAACTGTATTATCCCTTCATTTTCCCAACTGAAATTTTGTATGCATCTTTCATTTCCTCTTTCAGCATCCGTCTCACTAAAGCAGCGCTTTAGGCCGCGCCATAGCTCAAACTGTTAGTCGCTGGCTTCCCACTGCGGCGGCCCCTGTTCGATTCCTGGGTCTGGTCAAGTGGGATTTGTGGTAGACAAAGTGGTGCTGGAGCGGGTTTTCTCAGAGTACTTCGGTTTCCCCAGCCAATCTTCTTTCCACCAAATTCTCCATCATCATAATCACCCGGGGCAGGCTACTACAATAGGCCAATCAATGGCCGCGTGCCGAGTGGACCCAGGACTCCACTCCCCCCCCACCCCCCACTAAGCGAAAAAAAGCAGGGCTTTAAATTAAGGAGAATCTTTAATTTAGGTTTAATTTAGCTGGGATCCCAGCTCACGTACTACTTTTCGTGGGCAAAATTTAGAACAATTTATCTGCAGGCATGCTAGCGTCTTTCCCCTGTAAACACTTTTTGAAAGATGGTTACAGAAGCAGTTACAAGTAAAGAAGCCTGAGGCAGAGTTTGAATGGCAACAAGCGAAGTAATGTGGAGTGTCCTTGTTCTAGTGTAGTGAAAGGAACACAAGCACCTGCCCTTGTGTCACTTTATATGTTTGGATTTGCACTGTGTGTACCTTGTTTACTGTATGTACTTTGTTTTGTATTGTTCCTTTTACATATGTATAGTCTTTCCTTGTCTGTATCGGTGTAAGATCTACTGCCACCGGCTGAACACCCAATCGCAGTATGATAACGATAATAGTAGTAGTAGTAGTAGTAGTAGTAGTAGTAGTAATAATAATAATAATAAAGTGGCATTGGTCCAGATTTTCTCCGAATTACACAAGCTTATCTCGTTAGTGGTCAGCGTACCTGACTTAGTGCTACGTTACCTCGCGAGGAAAGGACGTGGCTGAAGGAGCGCTCATAGCCTGGTTCAGGTAATGTACAGACATTGAGATATTATTTATTATATTCTTGTCAGCACAACACTATTTCCAGCCAGTAGAGTTTGCTATTTAGGACATTTTTCGACACGCGTATGCAATCTTCAAGTCCAGTGTTTAGTTACATTTATTCTGTCATGTGCTTAGCGTAAATTTGTACGTAAACCGAGTTAACCCAAAGGCGTCTTATACCCTATACATATTAATCAATTATCATGTTTCGTCTAACGCAACACAGAGAATGTATAACATTTAATTTATTTTATTAAAATCACAACATATTTCGACCATTTTATCTGGTCATCATCAGGTGAATACAAATGCTTAACAAATGCTCTATTGAATTGCAAAACGCTTTACCTCTCATATATATACATATATGTATATTACATGTTGACTGGAGTGACTGAGGGAAACCACGAATAGCATTATTTGTAGAAAGTCGTCTACTGGGTTTAGGCGCCGTGTATTCTTCGTTTTGGCCGACGTTTCGGAGGAACGTATCGCCTCCATCTTCAGAGCAGTTGAATGGCTTGGAATGCAGAGAGCAGTAGCAGTAGCCATTCAACTGCTCTGAAGATGGAGGCGATACGTTCCTCCGAAACGTCGGCCAAAACGAAGAATACACGGCGCCTAAACCCAGAAGACGACTTTCTTCATAGTCATCGCCGTGAAAACCTCAAAACTTACATAGCATTATTTGTGTTTGTCGGTGTCTCGGTCGGGATTAGAGCGCAGTACCTCCTGAATACACGTCGGAAAAGTTAGCGTCTGACCCACCTAACTCAAACTTCCTTATCAACTATGCTGTTTACATGAATGTTTGACTTATCGTCACAAAATATTCCTTCCATAACTACATTTGTTAGGAAAGTTAGCACGTTCTTCATGTCGCTTCACGTATTTCAGTTGATGAGTGTGTGTTCATAACCTTTCACTCTAAACAGCCTGCATCTCACCTACATACGCTTATATAAACTATACAGACTATGCAACCCTCGAGAAGTCTCAAATCGCAACCTGGAACTTTGTACACTCAGAGAACACGAGTGTACAATACGCTTACATATATTCTTGCTGTAAATATTACTTAATAATCATCTTGCATTCCTACCTTAATTGAATTCATGACGTAATAACCAGCAACTGGGTTATAAAATTCTATCCACTCAATCCTCTCTATCTCCCTCTCTCTCACTCCATAAAAGGATCAGACTTCCATCCATTTGCTGTCTTTTTTACTACCCTTCATTTGTTACGTTACCTTCCTTCTCCCGCCTAGTGGCGCGGCGCAGTGTGGCCATGTTGAAACATTGATGTGTGTAGAACCCACGAGAGCGCGCGGTAAAGCAAGTGAGTGATAGAGAGAGAGAGAGAGTAAAAGAAATGACGGAACAACCAACCACACGGCAGATAAATAGAAACAACAATGGGATGAATACACCTAGTAGCCACTTCAACAATAGAAACCTTCCATAGCTCTTTTTCGCCTTCTGGGAAACTATAGCTAGCCAACCTTTACAGTTGCCAGAAGTCGGATCTTCCCTGTCACACTGAAACCAACTCGTGCTTTCACAGCCACATACAGGCCTGTAGAAATCAAGGGAAGGAGCGTCACTGATGCTGGTCACGAAAGCCTGTGAAGCTTCCCACTATGAAATATTTTATTTCAGTATTCTATTGCTTTGCGGTCACTGTAGCCGAGCGGTCTAATGCATGTACTGTCTTCTCTAGCTTGGAAACCGGGATCGTGGGTTCGAATCCTACTCAGGGCATGGATCTTTGTGTGCGTTTTTCTGTGTTTGTGTACAGGTAGAGGCCTTGCGACGAGCTGATCACCCGCCCAAGGAAAACTACTGAATGTGTAAGATCAAGAAAAACCGAAGTGACGGAGAAGTTCATGGAGGTAGGCCTAGGCCCACTGGGGCTGTAGTGCCAAGGAAGAAAAAAAAATCTATTGCTTTGGTTGACGATTTAATTTGCAGGGCCAGTCTTGAAGATGCAGATTCTTGTATGTTCGTAGACTGCTTGTGTGCTTCTTTGTTGCAACCCGTCGTAAGAATACTATCTATTTATAAATATGTATTTATAAACAGGAAGTTCTGGGAAGAACTAATCGCCTAATTTCCTTTAGCACGACATGCACAGAAAACCAAAAGATACCTCCAACATTTCTTCGTTGCCACGGGAACGTTTTTACCGAGTTTTTACAAGGAAATGATAGGAAGATAGACAGTCTCACGAACACTCTTTCCATAAGACATGGACCTCAGAGAAAATGAAGCTTCCAACAGTTCTTCTACTGTTGCTTGTATTCATCGTCTCGAAAACGTGTTTACCCAGCTGTTGCCTAACACCGAATAGAGGGATATGCTTAACTGAACCATTGCCTTGCAACGAAGGAAGAGATACACATGCACACAAGCTGAGGGGAGGAATTTATGAAGTACGCCGTTGAGATGGGCTCAGTTGCCATGATATATACTGGTACCCAAAGGTTCATAATGACTGCTCCAGTTATTAAAAGGCTGATTGGGGAGGGGGATACACAGACATCGCATAAGCCTATTTAAGGAAAGTAGTCTAAACAGTGACAGAATAATACATCAACAGTGTGTGAGCACTATAAGTATTTACACTTTAAAAACTGCACTTGTAAATTAAATCGTTCCAACTTCTTCAGGCCCAACTAGATGCTATCGAAGGCTGTCACGTGGTTATTACTACAAATATTCGTTAAAATAGAATGCTACAAGGCCGGGGATTCGATTCCCGATGAGGTCATTGAATTTTCAATTGAGCTAATCCTTTCAGCCGCACTATGGCACTAAAGTAAACTCAGCCTCTAACAGAAGTGAGTACCAGGAATCTTCCTGGGGATAAAGGACGGCCGGCGCTTAAGGTTGGAAACCTCACCGCCATCAGTGAACCTATTGTCTAGAAAGTGTGGCAGCCTCGTCGTCTCACAACCCCATTGACCTCCACGGCCTGTTACAAGGTTAGATTCACCTTCTCAGAAATGCTTCTTGACTGGGGGGGATATAGGGTAGTAGCTGGAGAAGAGAGGGGAGTTAATCGAGCGGTGGGATTTCTTTCCGTGGTCTCAGTATTCATTTGTGCTTATTTGAGTGCAACGTTGTGATCTCAATTCAGTATTTGATATGAGCAATGCAGTAGCGGTAACGCTACATACAGAAATCTAAACCCGGCTTGTAATACGGAGGTAACCACACAGTGTCTTGAACACCTCATTTTCGTTTTGTTAGACTATATATACATATAATTTAGAAAACTGAAGTGGATGAAGGGATTTCAGGTTATGTTCTAACTGCTTTTCCGATCACACTGGCCGCGCGGCCTAACGCATGAACTGTCTTCGCTCTCTCAAACACCGATCGCGGGTTCGAATCCAACTTGACGCATGCATGTCTGTGTGTATGTAACGGCCTTACTTGGGGCTGATCCCCCGTCCAAGGAGTGCTACCGACTGTGTAAAAGGGCGAGAAACTGAAAAGCGGCCAGAGTCCAACAAAAGGCTGTACAGCCATAAGTAGTTAGGAAGGTAGGTAGGTAGGTAGGCAGGTAGATTTAGCATCGAATGATGCGATATGATGACCGTTTTCGGTAAAATTGAAATTGCTGAGATTAAATGGTCATTGTCTACTTCATTTGACTGTCCCGGAATTCATTCCGAGGGACCAATGAAACGTATGAAACTTTTAATTAGGACAGTCACTGTTAATATCAAGGTCTGATGCCAGTACTTTCCGAAAGCAATTCAGAAGCGATCCCACTTATAATAACTACTTGGTGAAGGATCGAATAATGCTTTTAGATAAACTAATAAGACAAGAGAAGCATAACGCTTAGTAAGCCTACGTGGTAATCACATCCTATCATTTGCATAGCCTTGTGTATGTGTTTTCATTAATAGCTTTAAGATATACGTACACTAACTCTACTCAACTCTTAGTTCTGAATGCTTATGTCGTCCTAGACAGTTGAAACACATTTCTATGATTCTAGCGCCCTTTCTTGGGCCTTGGCCGCTTATTAAGTTCCTTGATCTTTTTACACAGTCGGTAGGATTCCTTGGACGTGGGATCAGCCCGTCTCAAGGCCGTTACCTACACACAGGACAGCAGAGAAGCAGAATAAACGCACCCAAACATCCATGCCTTGAATGGGATTCGAAACACGATCCCAGCATTCGAGCTGGAGAAGAGAGTTCATGCTTTAGACTGCGCGGCCGCTGTGATCGGCAGACAGTCGAAAAATACTCATCTTTAATTAGGCAAGTTTTGTGAACGATAATAATAGAAAGGACACTACGAGAATGCATGGATTCTATTTGCACTCTGTAAACAATGTATGTAAAATCTGGTATAGCAACGGATTATAAATAATATGTCAGGGTCTGTACATTAAATATGAATTGTCTCTGTAAGCTAAAATTTACTGCAGATCTGTAGGTAATTTAGTAATGTAATTATTTATTTATAAACTGCTCTGGCGGCCCATAAAATTGGCAGCTCTTGTCGTGCTCGTATGTCATTCCATTAATTTCAAAAGCTCGTTTAACAGGCAATACTTTTGGACTGTTCCCTGGCATATAATCATATATATAGTCCATTGAGGCAGTAATCTGTAGGCTTATTGACTACTTCGTTGAATCTGATATTCAGTTTAGAGCTCCTCATCTTCTCCAGTGCAGAATTAATTGTATCGCTTCTTGGCCCCCCTACCTCAGATCAGTGCCTTCAGCTCTGTCTCGACTGTAAGCAGCTCTGCTTATACCGGTGCTACACTTAAAAGTTCTTTGCGGAATATTTCTAAATATTCTTTATATTTTTTCCATATTCTCATTATTTTGAAGAAGAAAATACAGAGATCTTTTTTTGTATCCGAATTATTTAATTTGTCCGCTAGATTGTAACTCATTACGACCCTTTATTATTCCATCTACACCGAATAAATGTTCCAGTTCTTCGTGGTTTTGTCACAATTCATGTTTCTTTGTCTCATAAAAGAATCAGATCTGTCAAAAGCTTGTAAAGCTTCTAATGGTTTCCTTCATAGGGCTGTGGGAATCACTTCACATATACCCCTCTACCTTGTGATGTGTCATCTTTCCAGGTTCAATACTTTTCATAAATACAGTAAATTGCATAAGGCAAAATTGTCCCTGTGCTTAATTAATTAAACTCTATGCCGTAAAAGATGTATAGATTCATGTACTCTTGACCTTGGCACTGAATGGAGTACAGTGGTCGGCTTCATGCCCCGGCACCTTTACTCTTGGGAAAGAAATCTCGGAGCCCATTGGATAAGAATCTGTGAGCCCCAGAACCGGTCTGGATGAAGTGGAAAGAGAAAATGCTTTCCCTTACGGGGACTCGAACTCCGAAACCTCGGTCGTCCAGCCAGTAGCTATATCAACTGCTCCAGTCAACTGTGCAACTAAGATAAATCTACTTACAATCTAAGTCTTTCCTAAAATGCACTTAGTGTCTCATTTTTTGACATTACTAGATATATTTTTCTAAAAAGTCAGAAATCTATAAATTGTAGGCACTATGTCAATAGCTCCAGAGGAATTTTTTAGCATATTGCTTTGAACAATCGTCCTTTAAATGTCGTCTGTGAACATGTGAAATAGAAATAATCATCATCATTTTTGGTGCTGGAAATGGATAAAAATGTGTGTTCTATGCTTTATTCTCACAAACAAAAGAGAGATAGAGAGAGAATTTGTCAAACTGTCCATCTACGTCCTTCACATCCAACACTACTGAATAGATTTAAATCAAATTCTGTACCTCAGATATAATTAATAATTTTTTCGAATTATTTTCAACGGTTAGAACTGGTTCTATGCAAACTATAATTTACCTGAAGATGAAATCAAACTTATTTAATTTTTTATTACAAACGGATCGTAGTATTGGTAATTGTTATGTGTAAGTACATAATTGTCGGTCACGGTAGCCGAGCGGTCTAAGGCATGCACTGTCTCCGCTCGCTTGGAAGCGGGGATCGTGGGTTCGAGTCCCACTCAGGGCATGGATGTCTGTGTGCGTTTTTCTGTGTTTGTCTACAGATAGAGGCCTTGCGACGAGCTGATCACTCGCCCAAGGAGTCCTACCGTATGTGTAAGATCTAGAAAAACCGAAGTGAACGGAGTTCATGGAGGTAGGCCTAGGCCCACTGGGGCTGTAGTGCCAAGAAAAAAAAGTACATAATTATGAAATTATGTCTAGAACTGTAAGTGGCAGATTTACGACTGTAATTTCGAAACGTTTCCGAAGTGATGAATATTATATGAATTACTAGAATAAGCTATTTAAAATTTTTATTTTTTATCTTGTCCTTCCTCCGAGTTTATTAGAGTCATATTTTTCTTGTAAAAATTTGTTTTATTTTCTCCGTTGGGCGAACAGGACACAAAACAAAAGTTTATCTGTTTGACGGCTCGGCACAGTTATTCTCAGACTAAGCGATGTGCTCCATGCTGTGACAATAGCTCTCTACCTTACAGCCTAACACAATTGACTTTCTTTGACATCTTTTTAAACTGATGACAGAAATATATCCAGTTTCCGAAACTTTCTAGTTTTAAAGCACTCGGACGAAAGTATTAAGACAAATACTGTATAATAGCTGTAACTAATGCGTCATACAGCCGACGAAGCAGTAAACTTGAGAACAAACTGGTTGATCCAGTGCGGTATGATGCCCAGTCTACTCCCATAGAGTTTTCGGGTAGAGGCTGAGTAAAAGAACGAGAAATATGTCAATAATGATAGTTTTCGGACCCAAAAGACCCTAAACGTTTTTGAGAAGACACGTTAAGGTAGTAACCAAAATTGCAAAGTTAAGTTACTTATGGAAATGCAATTTGACCGCCTCTGTGGTCTAATGGTCAGCGTTTCTGGCTACAGATCCAGAGGTCCGCGTTCGACTCCCGGCGCTACCAGATTTGTTCGGAGAAGCAGTGGGTCTGGAACGGGGTCCACTCAGCCTTGTGATGACAATTAAGGAGCTATTGCAAGGAAATGGCTGCTCCGGTCTAGAAAACCGAAATTAAAGGCCATGGGGATTCGTTGCGCTGACCACCCGACACCCTATATCCGTAAAAGTTGGCACTAAACTTCGCCGACAAGCGGCGGTCGCTCGATCGGTATGGTTCGCTTGCTTGTTTATGGAAACACAATTTACCCCCAGAAGAAAGTCAGAGATTGGTGGGGCCGCAGATGATGAGCAGAAGTGACAAGAGGTCTGAATAGAAATGCCGTGGGAGTCATGGAATATCGGTCATATTGTAGAGATCAGCGGATTTAGGCTCCATGAACTGGTAACATGTTTTCCATGAGGCAGATCTTTCAGAGGACTTTATATATAGAGGCAATAGCGCAATGCATAGCGCACTAGGACCAAGCTTGCCTGCAGCAGTCTAAGGCAGAACACTTCAGTACGAATCCTAAGACTTATGGCATCAAATCTACTTAGACCTACCGACCTAAACGTTGTTTCCAGAATGACGGTTTCATTGGACCAGTACATAAGGGCAGGAGATACAATAGTAGGTCCTAACACATATCCAGGTGATTTTATGCCTAATAAAAGCAAAAGTTATGGCTTCTAATCGCAACACAAGAATATTCAGTTGAAGTTGGACGCGAGTGTATGCACACAAATATGTAACTTTGTTGTGTCTAGGAATGTTATGTTGGAGCACTTGTTCGTGTGTGAAGGCGCGTCCACATTACTCGTGTTCGTGTGACTCGCTATGCTCGCGAGTAATGTGGACGATATGACAAGTCACGAGACAAGTAAATTTTAAATATTTAATTTAAAAACTATAGCCAATAAATTAAAATACGACTACAGCCTATACACTCTACGAGTAAATATACGGATCATCACGCGCCGAAGCCTGGCGAGCAATTGAAGTAGTGTGGACGAAGATTTACGAGCACAAGTAAAAGCCAGACGAGTCTCCCGACGAGCACAAGCCTGGCGAGCACGAGCACGAGCACGAGCACGAGTACGAGTAATGTGGACGTGCCTTGATACTGTATTGGGCAGTCTATATAGGTAAATTATAAAAGGATGAAGGTGTCATTTCACGTGGAATATAGTAAAAATTTGTTTATTTCCTTTAATGCCTCACTGTCTACAATCGTTATGAAAAATTACGTTGAGACCTAAAAACACGGTTGAATATTAAGTCGGAACTACCCATAGGGCCTAGACCATAAAGATGATATATTTTTATTTCTCTTAGTACTAATACTGTGAAATGTAGATCCATTGCTAGGCAACGGCTCGATAAACAATTTTCCACGGAAACAGATTCTAGGTAAACAACCCGTTGCTCTGCAAAGCCGACAACAGTAGACGTCCATTGCCAAGAAACTGATATGTTATATATGGGTCTGCTTCGAGTATATATGAGTAGTACAGAAGAGAATCAAGGATCAGAATGGAGCGAGCCCTCGGTAGTTAAGGAAGAAGGATTGAGCTGAAGATTTATTGCGAATTATTGTAATTTATTGCAATTACAAGTGATTGTAAAGGAGTGATCAATAAATCTAGTCATCCAATCCAAACCATGTTTACTAGTCAGGTCCATAAATCGTGACATATTTATGAAGTGTATACAGAGTTCTTTTCATTTATGCGGTAACAGTAATTATCCAGCATTCACAAAGAGATTTGTTAGGATCCGTCTGCCTTTATCCGACTCGCCGTCGCTCAAGTTATTCAGCTATATGCTCTGCCTATACATGCAGTTGCCCTGTGCTACTTGTAGCTGCTCCAGATACTACAGCCATACAATTTATATACGTCCCTTGCCTCTCTATATATCTGCTGCAGTCCGAGCGGGTGCCCCACCCCGCCCCTCCCTCCCCCACAGATACTTGCACATTTATATCGCCGCGAAATCTTCCTCTTCTTGAGCCACAATCCCCCGCTGTCTCCGCTCACAAGTGGTCTAAAGCCCCTTCAGGTTTAATTGTTCCTGCAGACGTGAAACTCACGACGCGGCCGGAAATGTAAATGGTTTGGAACTTTAACTCCACGCAACACAGCCCTGGCTGGAAGCTGAAGATATATTCCTCAAAATTATGTCACCGCCTGCTTCCCTTGGTTTTTGTTTGGTTTGCTTTTCGGTCTTGAAGATGGAGGCGATATTTTCCTCCGAAACGTTCTGCTGTCTCCGAACTACAAGTTTTTACAATTCAGAAGACAATATTCTTCAATTCTGTGTTGGTTTCGGAGTTCCCTTTCTGTATCCTATCTAAAAACACAAGGATTTAAACAAAAGTATTCATGATTTTGCTTGTTCTTTTGTATGCCTGTGTAACTTGGTCTCTTGCCCTAAGCAAAGGACGATTATGGCATATAAATCCAAACTTTTAAGGAGAAAGTAATTGAACGCTGGAGAATATTGCATAATTGGGAGTACATTCATGTCGCTCATTTCTAAATGATCAGGCCGAGGAGTATGTAGCACGCACGATGGAGATCAGATATACTCGTACATGTCACCTTCTTTCTTTCTGTAAACCTAAGGGAAGAATAATTTCAAAAGAGATTCCAAAGAAGCAGAGCCTGAAAATATGAACTAGATTCAAAAGGTCGCAATAAGGGGTCGCAACGAGCCTTCGCAGCTTCCCATGGAGAACTCTGCTCCATGGAAGTAACTTATTAATTACTTCACTTCCAAGTTGTTGATGAGAGTCTGTGGGTTATCTTCAGTCTGAAGAGCAGATTTTTCTGTTAATCTTTCATTAAACATTAAAACTAGCGCCGTTGATGTTACGTAGCCTAGGTTTGTAAAATGCTAGCGACACTATTGTTAATATTAGCACATGAGTGTAGCATTGCGAAATATTTATATGACAATACACTAGCAGTATACCAAGTACTTATTCTCTAGAGTGTAAAAAAGCGATGTGATAAGCTCACTGAACGTACAGCCTAATTAATTATTTGCTTCGACGGTGGTAAATACTGAACTGATGGAATTTAGAAGTTTATGTCGAAATAAATTATAAGTGTACCTAAAATTTGTTTTGGGAAATATTTTATACGTTAAACACTACCTCACAAAATGTCTAGAATGTATCGGGAAAACATAACGTTCCAAGGATCTGTAGTCTACTGACGGAAATTAGTCACAGAAAACACTAAATTATAAGCCCTATAGGCCCCAAAGTGAACTTATATTAAACTAGTTCACGCTAGTCTCATCTTATGAACAGAAGCATATGGAAGAAGGGTGGCGTCATACGAGTATGTACTTCCCAGGTCTTGTCCTCTACTTAATTAAAATGAAGATGCCCTAGTTCAGTGAGTAAAGTAATTGATTAGGGGCTGAAAAGCCAGAGTTCACGTGCTAGCAGGAACAAATAACTTTCTTATTGCCACCACCTGCAAACCGCCTGAGGGCTTAGTTTCCATCTACCTAGTGGTGAAGTCTACAAGACAGCTTTACCTTTGCTCCACCCACACTTAACTTTACAATGCTTAATATTTGGACATTTCGCATCGTCTTATTTTTATTATCCTACGTTCCTTATTTTGATAACAAGTATGAGGTCACCTTGCTGTCTGTCCGTCTGTCTGTCTATCTGTGTATCCGCTCGTGTCTCTCCATCTCTCTGTTTATCCCTCGCCTAATTATTTTAGGAGACTTATGAGATCATCTTACTGCCTGTGTGTCTGAATAACCCCCTTAAATTTTAGGTTCATGAGGCTTATGAGATCGCATTGATGTCTGTGTGTCTGTGTCCCCTCCTAACGTTGCTAGGCAAGGGCCGTCTGTGTGTGTGCTCCCCCCAATTTTTTCTATTTCTACTACGTCTGTGTCCTGTCAAAAGAAAGTATGTGATTAGTTCTTCCCAGAACCTCTTGTTATTGAAACCGAAGTTTCGGAGACTGGACTCTGTCTGCATCTTCAGACAAAAAGGCTACTAAATTGAGTTAAATCGGTAGAGTTGTACTTGTTCCCCATTCGGCCCAAATCAGCCGCCTTTTTACCAGAGAACGGAGACAAATGTTCGGTTTCCGAAACGTCTATAAGTAGGACGATGGATACTGTCCAGATATTCAGGAGTTGTGTTAATATACCACCTCCATGAACTCTTAGATCTTATGGTCACCTTTAACGTCATATTTAAATTTGATGAATTTCCCTGAAATGGAGATGGACCACTGTTGCTGGCGGCCGTGGGCGAATCTTGCTGGCTGTCCCGCCACAGAGGTAGTGCCTGCAGCCCTCACTTCTGCGGAATACAAATCGGACGGAGTTGCGACTTAATTTCGTTAGCGCCTCTGCCTACGGCTGACCCCGCCGTGTTTCAAACAATATAAAAGGCCCCCTGAAACCCCCACGGGTGTTATTTTGGATGCTGTGTGTGTAGTATATAGACACCATCCAGTTCAGCTATACAATACAAAAACCGTCTAACTTGGTTACAGCCTATCACCATTTATAAACTCGGAGCGTAGGGCTGTGAACTTTGGGAGAAGTCCTAACTGCGTTCTAAAAACACTGACCAGCTACTTGTTTAAACTTTCAGAGCGCCTACAGAATGGAAAGGGAACAGTTTTGTATAGGTCACTGAACTAGCAAAACTGTGCTGAGTGGCTTAAAACACGTCACTATAGCAACCTTGAATCATGATGGTCCCGTAATCATAACTCAATGAGTGTATTTGTAATTTGGTTCACTTCTTCCAGAAAATACCGAATTTGAGCTTAACGAAATCAAGTCACCTTCTTTTCTCATTTTGCTCTATCCATAAGACAGGATTCCTGGAGTTCGAATTAAATGGAATAAATCAGAGACAGATTTAGCTACGCTAACGACGTCAATTTATTGGACAAAAACTTGTATACAATAAAACCAGAAAAACTCGTATTAGATGACTTGTTGATCAAAAAATAAAGAGAAAAGTACACTGGCATATATTTTTATATCTCGCCACCAGAATACAGGATACTGACCAGACAGGAATATAGAGTATCTAATAGATCCTTTGAAAGCGTGTTAAAGTTCAGCGCTTTCGGAACGATATTAAGAAATCAAACTTGCAATGAAAAACAAATTGCGAACAGATTAAATTCAGGAAATACTTGCCAGCGTTTAGTTCTGAATATTTTATCTTTATGTCTCCTATATAACTCTAATAAGGCAATGTGGCAGTTTTGCCATTTGTCCTGTCTGAACTCGAAACTTGGATTCTTATTCTGAGGGAATAACAGAACTTGAAAGCGTTTGAAACTGAAGTGCTTAAGAAATTATTTTGAACTAAGATGGATGATTGATTCGGCAGTGCAATATAGAGGGTGCTTCAAAAAGAGTTTTAGAACTTTGAAAGATTATATAAATTTATACAGAAGACATACACAACGTTTTGAACTGTCATAATGTAGCAAAACACTGAGTTTCACACACGTGGTACTGTAGTACCCAGTACCGCCACCGCTAGCGCTCCCGCAGTTGAAATCAAGATGGCTACTTTCACAGGTGCAGAGCGTGCTCGTTGTGGGTTTTGGGTCGAAGAAACGAAGTCTTCTACACAAGTTCAAAGGAAATTTCGCAAGGAACCTCCCAGTAGGCCTACAATTTACTCCTGGCACAAGAATTTTGTTCAGACCGGATGTTCTGTGCGCCATGCCAAGCCACCCGGTCGGCCACGTGTTTCTGATCCTACAGTGGAACAGATTAGGGAGAGCTTCGTTCGAAGTCCACGAAAGTCAACGCGAAGTGCGCCTCGTGAAACTGGTATTCCAAATGTTACTGTGTGGCGAGTGTTACGAAAAGGTTTACACTTAAAAGCGTACAAACTATCCATCGTTCAACACCTTACAGATGCAGATAAGGTGGTTCATAAGGAATTCTGTTTGCAAATGTTTCAACGGATACAAGACGATGAGAAGTTTCTGGACTCCGTAGTTTTCAGTGATGAGAGCACGTTTCATGTCAGTGGTAAGGTCGATAACAACAACTGCAGGATCTGGGGCAGCGAAAATGGAACATGTTCGTGGTAGCCCAAAGGTTTTTGTGCCCTCAGCAAAGAAAAAGTGTACGGCCCCTTCTTCATGGAGACGACCATTACCGGTATCGTATATCTGGACATTCTCCAAGAGTTCCTCATTCCACAGTTAGACGAAGATGACCAAGAAGGACGCGTTCACTTCCAGCAAGACGGCGCACCCCCTCATTACCTTGGAGAAGTGCGCGAGTACCTCAACAACCGTTTCCCAGGTCGGTGGATTGGTAGAGCGGCGCCGATAGCATGGCCACCTCGTTCCCCGGATCTTACTCCCCTGGATTTTTTCTTATGGGGATTCGTTAAAGATCGAGTGTTCGTACCAACTTTGCCTGCAAATGTCGTTGAGCTCCGAACTCGAATTACTGCCTCAGTTGCGGAAGTGACGCCAGAGATGCTACGTAGCGTGTGGCAAGAGACTGACTACAGGTGGGACGTCTGCCGCATTACCGAGGGAAGTCACATTGAAACATAACTATCCGAGGTAAAATTCTGTGTGTTTTGCTACATTATGACTGTTCAAATAGTTGTGTATATCCTCTGTATAAATTTATATAAGCTTTCAAAGTTGTAAAGCTCTTTTTGAAACACTCTGTATAAAATAAATCTACATAGGCCAATCGATAAATTTCGTAATTTATGTCCATCTCCAAGTCAGTCACTTCCTTCCCTACTGCTTGGCTCTGAGGTTCTGTATCGACCTTGGAATTTTATTTGAACCATTCTTGTCTAATCCATTCTAATTACCTGTTCTGACAACTAGAATATTCTTTTAATAACCGCTACCAGGTCAGTGGTTTTTAGTCAAGTTTTCTTCTTTTGAAAAAAATAAAAGTAGGCTTATGCCATCACCATGCTCTCTGTGTATCCAGTCCCCCCCATCAACTTGGTATATATATCATAGCGCCTAAGCCCATTTCACCGGAGTACTTCATAAATCCCTTTCATCACCCTGGGTGTCTGTAAGTGTATCTCCCTAACTTTGCTAGGCAACAGCTTTGTAAAATTTAACCGAGGTAACGAATACAAAAGGAACTGTTTAAGAATTGTAGACGTATTGTTTCTCTAGGGACAGAGTCGTATCAAAGGAAAGTAGGCCATTAATTCTTCTCAGAACTTCTTGTATATTGTGACATGTCAACGCATTGCCAGGCATCAGATTGATAAACACCCAGCATTACGCGCATGCAACAATAGGACGAATGTTTATAGCTCGTTGTTAGGCAACAGTCAGCGCGTCAGTGGACTTGCGAGATAGCTTTCACGTGACTTGTTTGTTATGTTGTCCGTGCGGTGCCTATATAACGAAGATCTGTTGTAACTTAGATTACTGCAGAGCAATTGAGAGTACAAGGACGAGAATGAAGCATGTCCTTAGTAAATTGTGACTGAAGAGAAGACTTCATAATGATTTTAAGTGTTAATTTCTTTGTTGAGATCAGTTGCCAGGAGACGACTAGTGAAGACTGGGATTCGTAGTGCGTGTGCAAAAGTGGACTGAAAAGTGTGTAAATCATTGATAGCGATGTACTAATTGTAATTAAGGGAGAACTTGTAACCGAAGCGGTAATAAATCCAGTCATCCGAAATTGAACACGTTACGTTCGTCACGCTTACTCCCCTACACGTGACAATATCATCATCATCATCATCATCAGTAATCTGTCAAGACGACAGGTCCACAGTCTCTTTCAAAACAATTCCTCCACTTAATGCGATCTAGAGCTTTCTCCTTCAAATGACAGTATCCTCTTCTGTCCCCAAGGTCATCCAGCATCTTCTTACGTCTTCTTGTCACTTCTATCCGCCCATCTATCTTTCCTTCGATAGCTTCTTTTAGAAGGCAGTTTCTGCGTAAAACATGACCAATCCAATTAGCCTTCCGTTTTCTTATTTCATGTAGGATATTCCTCTGCTCACTGACTCTAATTAACACTTCTTCATTTCTCACATAATCGGTCCAANGTTTAGGCTGATACGTAAGAGGAATAAGAGAGACAAGGAATGCATACAAAATTTTGCCGAGCACCTCCAGTTTGAATACCGACGACGAAATAAGAAGAAAAAATTAAAACAGATGCTACAGAGGTGTAAGAATAGGAAGTTTATGTAACTAACTCAGGATTGTGTTCATTGACAAGTTTTGGTGTCAGGTGCATATGTTGAAACGCACATTCTGGTACTGTCACAGTGTTAGTAGTTAGGTTACAGGTAAAGTAGGGACAATCGTGGGTAATTTTGTTGAGAGTTCAAACTGACATATCGAAATACCGGAATATGATTCTGCCTCACTCTTCTGTTACAAACTGCGTTAACATAATCTGGATGAAGTTGATAAGTTTAGTTGACTTTATTCCCGATGTGGGTGTTGTAAAGTGAGATTCTATGTATCTCACCATTTTGTCAATCGTGTGTCCTACCTTTGACATCAAGCACACATCAGATCAAATACCCCTGAATTTGTGACAATCAGCCGTGCTTGATTAAACTAACGTCCCATCTCTGTCTGCCACGACACTGCTGCTGTTTCTGCAGCTCTGCAACCCACGCAATTACTGAGAGGATAGAAACCATGTTTGACGTTAATGCGAAACGTATCAATTTCGGAAGGAGAGCCTAGTGTAAGGCAATATCATGACATTTGCTTGAAAGCAATACACGTGCCTACCTGGAGGGACTTTGACGCATGCGCTCACTCAATCGTAAGGTAAGCAAGAATTATAACTTAATGACTAAACGTTTAAATTAACCGCTCTTGTATTAATTAAGAGCCAGGATAGCTCAGTCGGTATAGCGACGGGCTGCTGTTTGGACGAGAGGAGTTCGATCCCCAACAAGGGCAAGCTTTACTTTTCCTCACACAGCGTCCAGACCGGCTACGAGTTCCACCCAGCCTCACATCCAGTGGGTATCGAGGGTATTTCCCTGGGCTAAAGCAGCCGGCGCGTGAAGCTGACAACTCACATCCATTTTGTACCGAGGTCAAGAATGGTGGAGCTAAATCTCAACTCACCATTACGCTTTCATGGCATAGTAATTAATTAATTCAGCATAGGGATAACTTTAATTATATTGCATTTAATTTCTACAAGTACAACTGATATTATATTATTTTTCACATACATAACCTTAAGGATAAGACTAGTCTCCGTGTTTGTAATTGTTGCCTATAAAATACATCCATACAAAATGTGCACATACCTGTGAAAAGCCCGTTGAAGTTTCAACGAGAAATTTTGGTAATTCCCATTTCTAACTGAAATTTCCGTTGATAATCATTCCATTGAAGACTCTTAAACATCGCAGTCCTTCAGCAGCGCCTTGAGATCACGATTACACTGAATATTTGTACTACGAAATTAAGAGAAAAAAGTTCTGGAAAGATAACATACGTCAAATATTTGATACTCACAGACGACAATAACAGTCGGTTAGTGCTGCCGTCTCCTTATCCTGTTATTCTTGTGTTTTGTTTCCATGGAAAGGACGAACTGACAAATATTTCCCCGTTTCGACCCGTTAGAAGCCCCTAAGGTCTAGCCTATATGCAACCCCTAACGCGTTAGATACTGAAAAGTAAAAGGATGCCGCACTCTCCCGGTGTTGCCACCTTAATAACACGTTCATGGACCTACTTTTCAAAATCTGTTGCCAACCCAAATTTCAGAACACTTTGTGTCACGGTAACTCACTAATCCCCACGATTTCCATGCTGCTAATATTTATAAGCCATGGAGACATATAATGGTGGGACGTGATATTGATAAGCCGATCACAGTGGCTGTGAGGTCTAGGGCATGAACAGTCTTTACCCCCTCGAACACTACAGTAGTGGGTTCGAATCACACTCAAAGCATAGATGTCTGTATTGTTCGCGATTTTTCTGTGATTGTGATGTTCTTTGTGTAGGTAGAGACCTTGCGAAGGGGCTGATCCCCCATCCAACTGTGTGTAGATTAATAAACTGAAAAAAGTGGCCAAGGTCCACAAAGGGCTGTAGAGCCATAGATAGATGGATGTTACTTCAGTGTTGTTCTTCTTCTTTGGCTTAAATAAATAAGGCCATTGTCCTGTTTCACTCTAGTCGGAAGTAACTCAGAAATTACGAACCCGAGACAGTTGGTACGGGAGACCCACATTCCAAGGCCTTTTAATAAACAACGCAACATGGAAACTTCCTATACTTTGTAACCTTAAATAATTCAGTCAATCTTTCGGAAAATATTTGTATATTTTTATTAATTCTTTTGTCCATTATAAGTCACCATTATAATAAGGAGACGATCTGAGTACGATGCTATTTGAGGAGCTATTTGAAATTCAACGGGGAATAGTTTCTTTCGTGTTATGATGATGGGAAACACTTGACATGACTAATCATTGCATTAATTTGGCAGCTGTTTCTTGCAAGCTTCAATCAAATGTTGTTGAAGAGGAAAAGGTCTTCTTAGGAGACCAAGCCATAGATATGAAGTAAAAAGGTAAAGTTGTCCTTGTTCGTTCATTCATTCATTCATTCATTCATTCTTTTATTAATCCTGTAGATCATGATACAATGATATAGGACAAGTCTTTTAGTTAATATACATAATTACAACAATCTTAATACTGAAACTTATATAAGATATACAAAATTTTATACATTATTTACTATATATTTCTGCTTATATCAGTAGCCAATATTCGAGAATTCATCGTTCAAATAGTCCTCCGTTGAGTAATAGCACCTCTGAATAAGTAACTTCTTCAATTCCCATGTGAACTGATTTTTGTTTTCTATTTCTTTTATGTAGTTAGGCAATTTGTTGTAAAATGTACAGCCCGCTACTGAAGGATTACTATTATAAAGTTTTAAGTTGTGCCCATATATATGATAGTCTTTATTATTTCTTATGTTATATTTATGTATTTGTTCATTCACTGTGCATTTACACTTTTTTTACATATAGGATTGTTTCTTGTATATATAGCGAGTATACTGTTAGTATCTCTAGATTTCTAAAGCTATCCCTGCCCGATTTCAGATGTTTTAGCCCTGCAATGTATCTTACTGCCCTTTTCTGGAATACAAAAATTCTTCTAGTGAGGCTCTTAGCACTGTGTCCCCATACTGTTATTCCATAAGATAGATGAGGATAGATCAAACCGTAATACAACAGTGTGCTTAAGTAATTGAGCACTACGCCTTGAATATGTACAGGGGAGTGGATGTATACATCGATATTGTCTTGATCTCGGCACTGGTCGGAAATGGGTTGTCAGCTTCAAGCCTCGGCCTCTTTACCCTCGGGAAGGAACCCCCGGTACCCATTGTATAGGAGGTTGGGTGAGCCCCAGACCCTGGCAGGACTACGTGGAGTAGTGAAAATTCTTGACCTTACCGGGACTCGAACTCCGACCTCTCGGTCGTCCAGCCCGTATCCAGTCTATATACCGACTTGCGCTATCCAGGCTCCTTGTAGATATGACGATAATATTAAAATATATTTTAGAATCAGAGTGTAAAGACATGACCTGAATTTATCTGGCTCCGGACAGAATACAGCAGGTGCCTCTTGTGAGCCTGATAACTTTCCATCTGTTTCTATAAAACTCGGGTGAAATCCTTTCTCCCTGTCTTCTCAAAGAGGAATATGCTCAGTAAAAACGAATTAGTTTCTTACTTGCCCGAGAAGTGTTGTTGGACTAATTGCATCTTATATTATTCTAAGAGAACTATGATGCCTGTGGATACTTAATTCAATTTATGTGGGAGTACAATTCATCTTGTGGTAGGGCTGCATTGAAGCGTTTGTCCCATTTGAAGACGAAGCCGCAAGTACTCCGCATTGTTCCTATGCTCCTGAGGCCGCTTGTATTGTATTTCTGTTTTAGGCAATACCATCTTTACATCGTCTCCTTTGTCTTCCTCTTGCACTTTGCCTACACGTGTATAATTCAATGCTATTTTCGTCCATCTCTTTCCACCAATTCAATCTGCATTATCTTCCACAATCTTCCCATATAGAGTAACTTCTTTTGTTGTGTTATTGTTTGTCTTAAATTTCTCAGAAGCCACGAGATACGTGAAGTTATTAACTGTATAAATTTGGAGACGGCAAAAATACATGGCACGTAATTTGGGCAGCAGGATCTTCTGTTACGTAACGTAGGAATTTCCTTCGCACGCTCTTCTTTGTCCCAAAACTTTTTTACAGCTATATTAATCAGCATGCTTCACGTATGACTGACTAAATCTCAAGCAGTTAGTCGCTGGCTTCCCACCGCGGCGGCCCCAGTTCGATCTCGGGTCTGGTCAAGTGGGGTTTGTGGTGGAAAAAGTGGCGCTGGGGCAGGTTTTCTCCGAGTACTTCGGTTTCCCCTGCCAATCTTCATTCCACCAATTGCTCCGCAGTCACCCTAACGTCTCATCTGGGGCTGGTACAATAGGCCAGAAGAGGCTGCAGTACAAGGGACTTAGTCCCACCCCACTAGCATTAAAAATAACTCACTAAATCCATACAGTACAGTCATTTTCAGTTTCTATGTAGTTTGGAGGTCCATTACCGTCTCCACATGATACCGTCACTGGCCCCACTCAAATCATCCCACCATATCTACTTAAGGGACATTTCAGTATTATCCTCCGCTGCGTTTGGGTCTTACAAATATTACTATAATTTAATATTGCCATAAGCAGCTTTTAAATGCATTTCTTATTCCGTATACGTGATACATACTTTTCCCATGCGCGTTACGTGCCCGTTAATGTAATCCTATTTATTTGATCACCATAAAATATCTCATTAAAAGTAGGTTTGACAAGTTATGTAGCGTTTTATTATGTAATTTTCTCCAGTCTTTGATTACTTCCTCCCAATTTTGGTACATATATTCTTCTCACAATTATGTTTCCACCTACCCTCAATCTATGCTTGTTCATTAATATGAGAGACAAAATGTATACAGAGTCACGTTATGTAACAAGCTTTTTATATCGAATTAAATGACTTCTGCAAATCCTACGCCTTCTCCCTCAATTGCTAAGTAATATGGACTCCTTAATGTGAGTTATGAACTCTATGTATGACTGGTCCTAATTTTTTGTATAGTTTCAATTTTTCTTAAATTGTGGTTTTCTCGGATACTCTGATCTATCTGCTTCTTAGGCGGCCCATACACGTACGAGTCTGGCTCGCAAAGTCCGGTTCGGCAAGAAGCCGGGCTCGGATTAATTTCACCACACACGTATGAGCGTGGCGACCCAGACACGGACGAGTTTGGCTCATTGGAACCCGAGCCGAGTCGGACTCGCGAGCCAGACACGTACTTGTATGGGTCCCCTTAGTCTCTGTACGCGTTACACTGCATTCTTCAGTTCCCCAAGCAGTGTCATTATATTAAGACCTAACTAAATTACACCACCGCCGCATTCTTCAAAACTATTTGGTTCTCTATCCATTAATCCAAGCTTTCAAATTTCTTATAACGTTATCCATCGTAAGAAATATATTTTTCATGCAGAACTCCATAGATTCGAATCCTTTTTGTTAAGCCGCCAGTCGCTCAGCTACTCAAGAATTTCCCAGCATTTTATGGAATCCGAATGTTTATAATTGTGTTCACAAGAGCCCTCCACAGGTTCCTACGCTAAACCAGATCAATGCAGTCAATACCACCTCCTCCTATTTCTTAATTCAGCAAGCCCCCCTAATTAGGACTCCTTGGGAGTGAACCTAAACTTCATTTAAAGTTTACATTGCATACCATAAAATAAATGTACTTGTCATGAAATGTAAAATTGTAAGTTTCGACATCAGTCTTAAAATATTTTAGGTAACAGCAATTTGATTATCGTGGTCGCAATGCGGAAAAAAAAGGAAAACATTTGTCCCAATTATGGCTAATTCCGGATTAGTGAGGTTTCACTGTACTTTTCTTCTTAATATCATCCTCCCATCAATATCTAGGTCCTCCTAGTGGTTCTTTCCTTTTAGCCATTCCACCGAAGGCTCTATATGCATTTTTCTTCGCCCCTGTGTGTGCATACAAAAGAATTAAATGCAGGATTGTGTAGATAAATTATTGCATTTTTAATTTTTTCCCCCTCTTACTGTAAAACTATGATATCAATTGCAATTTATACAAGAAATTCCATTGTTTTTCAGGCTACTGATTTTACATTTCTCATAAGCCTCCAACCAGTGAATTATGTTCTGTGAACAAATGATTGGTCGCGACGTAGGGTTTGAAAATCACTGTAGTAATCATATTATCATTCGACTCCAGACTGTGTAATCTTAGCGTCGTTAAATAAACCAAAGATAAATGAATAAGCAACGTAATGTAGTGCAACGCGATTCTAGTTGCAATCACATTACTTCACCGGGATTTATTTGAACACAAAATCATGCTTCTAATTTACTGAGAGTAAAGAGAATCAATACACTTGTAGCTGCTCCAACATTTTCGAAAAGGTTTGTACGCTCCAATAGCCGCGGAGTCCGGGAAATTATTTACAAGTGCTAGTCGGGAAGGGGGGGGGGGCGAGAGAAACTAATCCCCGAGTAATTTTCTGGTATTGTTACAAGTAACCCCGAGGGATTTTAACAGGGCGATGGGTTGGGGCGAAGTGGGGAGGGGCAGAAGAGAGGAAAATGAATGTAGCTGTAGTTGTGTGTGTGTGAAGCCGAGAGGGAGGTAACAGAGATGAAATACCACCATCATACATATACAGCCATGAAGAACGAAAATACACGCAATTTTATTTGCAATACTCAAGAGCAGTGCTGGCGCTCTACTTCCTGCATTATGTAGTCCGGGTTTGACTGACACAACTGCGCAAGTCAATTCCACTTTGCTTTTAAAATGTGTTTAGTTCAAGTGCCGCACGCTTGCTGATTTGTTTTGTCACTGAGGACAGGGAACCGAAATAAATGATAATGATAATTGAGGAGGTATTTCAAGGAAATAACGGCTCCTGTTTAGAAAACCGAAATTAACGGTCGTGGGGATTCCTTGCCCTGATCACGCAACACCCTCTATCCGCTAAAGTTGGCACTAACTTTGCTGACAAGCAGCTGTCGCTCGGTCGGGTTAGTTCGCTTGCGGACTAAAACGACGGAGCACTTTTTGTTTGACTCTGATTTTTGTTCGAAACCCCCTCAAAACTTAAATAAATACTAACCGTTAAACGAAGGGCCGCGCCATGGTTCAAGCGGTTAGTCGCTGGCTTCCCACCGCGGCCGCCCGGGGTCGATCCCGGATCTGGTCAAGTAGGATTTGTGATGGACAAAGTGGCACTGGGGCGGGTTTTCTCGGAGTACTTCGGTTTCCCCTGCCAATCTTCATTCCAGCAATTGCTCCACAATCACCCTCACCTATCATATGGGGCTGGTACAATAGGCCAGAAGTGGCCGCAGTACAAGGGACTTAGTCCCACCCCACTAACATTAAAAAATCCGTTAAACTAATATTTTGACATGTATATCCACTGCTAGGCAACATATTGGTAAACAAGTTCCCGCGGTAAACACTCCTCGACACTAGAGAGGCTGTTTTCTATTTGGTCCGCATCGAGACAGTTTCTACGCAATGGTGCGGTAAACAAGCCTAAAACAATACGGGACAAGAAAATACGGTGCTTTCCGTGGGGTTCATGCAAAGTGGTTATAAAGAAGAATTCAATTGAACATCAGAGAACGAAGAGTCGAGTTTCGGGATATGAGCTTAGGATTGAACTAAATCGAGTTTTCGGAATTGGCAACTACAGAATAATGAAAAGAAGGGAATTAGGCTGCGAAAAGAAGAATCCATGGGCTATTTGACATGACAGTGAGACTGATTTAAATCCGTCGCCTGGATAAGACTAGTAAAGAGTGGGAACCCTAGTGCGTGTGCAACGGTGCAATGTAAAGTGTGCAAATCAGAGATATCGCTCTAATGCCTAGAGTCTCCAGTTGTGTGATGAAGGAATCAATAAATCCAATCATCCAATCTAAAACTCGCCTTATAAGTCACTAGCCAACTCTCCCCCAAACCCTACAGAGTCATTGCACCTAGACGAAAAAAATAATTGGATTGCAAATTCAGATAAAAAAATTTGCTTTGTAAATTTGACATAGACTACGTGTCGAAATTCTCCGCGTTGTGGTCCAATATAAAGGAAGGTGCTCCTTATATTTGAGGGAGGAAGTTGCTAAGCACATGCTGCTAAAACTCTTTGAAATGAAAAAGTGGAGGGGAGAACTTGTAAATGGTTGAATACAAATGAGGACGTAGCGTGCAGGAAAATGATTAGCTGCACAAATGTAACTAAGATAAAGTAAAGTAAAATTAAAGCTATCCCTGTACCAGGCTGTGAAGGCCCATAGGGTTATGAGACGTTGAGGGTCCCACATTATCTAGACAATCGGCTCAAAAATGGCGGTAGGGTTGTCAGCCTTACGCGCCGGCTGCGTTTTACTCCCCAGGAAAATTATTTAACTAATTCCTGGTACTCATTTCTGTTAGAGGCTGAGTCGACCCCAGGGCCTAGTGCGGCCGGAAGGAAGAAGTCAATTGAAAAAAAATCCAATGACCTCATAGGAACTAAGTTAAAGACCAGCCGAAAATATTTTTTATTTAAAATTGAAGTAAAAATGAAAATGGGAGACCAAAGTTGTGTGGGGGAACTCGCCTGAGGTTAGTTGAAAATAAAACTGTGAATTGAGAAAATGGACTGAGAGCAGATATATTAATGGTGCAGTAGCGGTGGTATCACCAGTGATAGCAATAGTAACTGAACTGACTGAAACAATATTTCCTTGTTTGTATGTTCGTATGTAATAAACTTGTGTACTACAAGAACTTGGACGTAGTTCTATGTTTGTAAGAAAACTCGATTCATTAAACTAAATTAAAATAAACTAAATTACAACACTATATATCGAAGTGGGATAAAGGGATATTCATGGCGAAATGTGGGCGCATTAGAACATGACATTACACATTCCAACACTGTTACTGTTCAGTGTATAGTATATTTATCCTATTATTAATATTAATTTATATAATTGTAGTTGTAATTTTATTTGTTATAGTTGTAAGTGTATATTTCTTTGTTGTATGTGTAGTAAAGTATATTTTGTTTTGTTTGAGTGTGGTGTGTTATTTTGTGTGTTGTGTCTTATTGTATTAACACTGCCACTGGACACAAATCCATTTGTAGTTTAAATAAATAATAATCTAAAATAATGGTAAAATGGTAAAGCTCTCAGTATGCTAAATAAATTAATCATCACGCCATGGTGACAAGAGGGGAGCGGAAGTATAACTCCACCATTTTTGATCTCCTCACTAGATGGACATGAGTGGTCAGCTACACGCCCCGGCCTTCTTATTCCTGAGGGAAAGTAGGCGTATTTCCGTTGGCTGTGTGCGCCCCAGAACCTGTCTTGACGCCTCGAGGTAGAGAAGACCTCTTGCCCTTGCAGAGAATGGAACCCGGCCATTCAACCTATCCCTTAGCCGAATATATCCGAAGATGATTTTTTTTCTCAGTTTATTTGAGGACTCTTTAAATATCAAGATTCTATAACATCAGATGACTGATACATTGGAAAGTATTTGAAAGTAAGCGGTCATGACCTGATCGAGGTAATATCCTAGCATTTGTCTCGAGTGACTGACAAAAATAAACGAGAAGCCTCTGTCAGGATATCCGGTATCCCGGCCAAGATTCGAACCGAACACATCCAAAATACAAGCCAGAGTATTGCCTATAAACCACCCTGTTCGCCAAGAATTTTCTCGCAGCCATTTTTGTATAGTCTTAACAATAAAACTTTCAAAATTAGCTCGGGTTAACTAATGCCATTGAGCGAAGTTCCTATAGGTATTTTTCTTATTCCTAGTGGGGTGCTACTAATGCCCTTGTACTGCGGCCACTTCTGGCCTATTGTACTAGCCCCAGATGATAGGTGAGGGTGATTGTGGAGCAATTGGTGGAATGAACATTGGCAGGGGAAACCGAAGTACTCGGAGAAAACCTGCCCCAGAGCTACTTTGTCCACCACAAATCCCACCAGAGCAGACTCAGGATCGAACCCGGGCAGCCGCGGTGGGAAGCCAGTGACTACCCGCTTGAGCTATGGCGCGGCCTTCCTTTAGGTAAGCTGACACTCATTTGCCCGTACTTATAGTTCTGTTTTTCTAGTGATCAGAGTTCCTGGCTACAGATCCAGAGGTCCGGGATCGATTCCCGGCGCTACCAGATTTTCTGAGAAATAGTGGGTCTGGAACGGGGTCCACTCAGCCTCGTCAGGACAATTGAGGAGTTATTTCAATGTAATAGCGACTCCGGTCTAGAAAACCGAGATTAACGGCCGCGGGGGTTCCGTTGCCCTGAAGACGCGGCATCCACTATCAGCTAAATTTTGCACTAACTTTGCCGACAAGTGGCGGTCGCTCAGTTGGTATAGATCACTTGCGGACTACAGGCCACGGAGTTTTTTCGATTAAATTTTGACAAGAAAAGTACGAGTATTGACGAAGTACAGCATCCAAAGCATTAAGGCCGCTTTCCTTAGATAAAATCCTAGAAACCTCTTAGACTCAAACCACATCACACTCGTATTCTGTGGCGTTGTCTGTATTTCATCTCAAGTCACGCGAGAATGTGTTTCGCAGATACTGCGTTGAGTCGCTTTGCATTAATCAGACCCTTATTATGTCCTGCTGCATATTTTATGAGGAACACTGTACACGCAACGAGGCTCATGAAACAAATTGCTTCTCGCGCTTCCTCTCGCCAACCAACGCGCTTGGAAAACACAAAATTTCCCGACCCTCATTCATTGGTAGAGCTTAACTATTATATAATCAACGTTAATTAAAGTCTGCTAATCATTTATTTCGATAATTAAATTTCGCTCATCATAAATCACAATTAAGGTCTCCAGCTATTTTGCAGTTTGGTAAGCTAAGTAATAAGGTAGGCAGAGACCTCTACCGTCTTTATGATGCAACAACTGGCAATGGGAAAATAACTGCTAGATAGGTCTACCGCTGGAAGCGTTGCTTATTAATTTTGCAGGAAATGCGAAATAAAATTAACAAAGTAACACAGATCTAATCCATCTGCGTTCTTTGTCTTGTATAATCGGTTTAAACATGTGGAATGACGTGGGTTCTGCAAATAAATCAGCACAACAGAAAGGAACATAGACAGACATCTTAGTTGCCGGTACAAGTAATTTGTGCTCTGCAAGAACATGCTCTTCGTTGTTTGAAATGATTTACAATTTAAAACTTATTTCATAGGATAAAATACGTTTGGAAATGTTCTAAAATTTAAGGCTATCCTTGTACCAGACCATGAAGGCCCATAGGGTTGTGAGACGTTGAGGGTCCCACATTACCTTGACAATCGTCTCAAAGATGGCGGTAAGGTTGTCAGCCTTACTCGCCGGCCGCGCTTTACTCCCCAGGAAAATTATTTAATTAATTCCTGGTACTCATTTCTGTTAGAGGCTGAGTAAACCCCAGGGTCTAGTGCGGCTGGAAAGATTAGGTCAACAGAAAAAACCCATGGACCTCAGCGGGATCTGAACCCGCGACTTTCCGGCTTGTAGCGTAGTACCTCAACCACTACGTAATGAATTAGTAAGGTTCTGTAGCTCAGTCAGTATAGCCACTGGACTATCGCTTGGGCAACCAGTGAGTCGGGATTCAATTCTCGACAGGGGCAAGAAGTTTTTCTTTTCTCCGCAACATTCAGACCGGTTTTGCGGCTCCCCCATCTTTCTATTCTTCCTGCAGAGAGGGTTCTTTCTTATAGCTCGCCCTCGATTTAATGAACGTTTCTTCAGTACTGTCCGCCTCGAAACAGCGTTGCCTGACAATTATGCGTTAGTCGGGAGTTTTGCCAGTTGTATATTTTGTTTGCGAGCAATATTCCACTACTGCATTTGCACTCTTCGACAACTGAGGTGATATGGAGATCTAACAAGAGTACCTCATTATGTTATGCTACATTAAGGCCGCACCAGGGATCATTAAATCGCGGGGGACTGTAGTGTCGAGGATAAGAATGCAAGTCCTACACTCCATCAAACACATTTGTGGAAAACTGCTTTATAGGTAACTCAAGAACAATTAATAGCAATGCAAAACCGACCGCAGTACTCTGCTGTATTGCTATAACGGTCAAAAATCGAGTGTCATTAAGTTGGATTAACCTTGAACTGCAATTGTAGGACAGGAAATGTTTTTGTTTCCAGTCTTCTTATTACGGTGACAGAAATTGGAAGGATGGACTGACCGCTGCTCCGTTTTCTGTCCTAAATGAATCTTGTTCACATTGTTAACTCTATTTCTCAAAGATTCATTGTAATATTGTTCTCCCATTTATTTCTGGTTCTACTAAGAGACATATCTCCTTCAGTTTTCGGACCTAACTTTATAGAGACACGAAATTAACACATTATGAAATTATTATAAAATTTGGATGTGTTATACTAAATTCTTATGTTTGTCCTCGATCGGTTTAAATAGCATTAAACAGAATCTTGGTTGAGCCCCAACTGACTCGTATCGAATTTTAGATTCAGTAAATTGCGAAAATAAATATTTGTACAAGGGGCACAAAATTTTGAATTTCTATAAAAAATCTTCCGCTAAGTTATTTGAGAGATGAAACGTGCTGCCGGATAGAGGAACATCAGTACTTTCGCATTATGAGCTAATTCTACTCACTTGATCACATTTCATTGAGTTAAGTTAGGCTGTCGATGGAAAAGACTGAAGACCCTCACCTTTCATTCGTTTTACCCGCACGGGTATTAAGCAAGATTTTTGTTTCCACAGCTTTATGTGGTGCTCATATGATGATCAGTTTCACCTGCATTCCCGTATAAAGGACAACACGTCGTTTGTACGGACTGTTATACTAAGTCAGTAAATTAGGTGACAGGTCTAAGCTCATAACTAATTATAACTAATAATACAAACTCCGTGGCCTTTAGTCTGCAAGCTAACTATACCGCTTTTCGGAGACGTCAGCGCCTACTTTTGCGGATAGAGAGTGTCGCGTGATCAGCGCAACGCATTCCCACGGCCGTTAATCTCGGTTTTCTAGACCGGAGCCGCTACTGTTCTATTCAAGTAGCTCTTCAGTTATCCTTACGAGGCTGAATGGACCCCGTTCCAGACCCACTACTCCTCAGAAAACCTGATGGAGTCGGGAATTGAACCCGGGATCTCTGGATCTGTTGCCAGGAANCCACATTTTGAAAACATCTGTTTCCTATATTTACATCATGATTTTGCCCTGCGTTTTGGTGACGAGACAGCAACATGTACTTAGTTTTCTCAGTGTTTACTTCTAGATCAATCTCTTTACTTGCATCAATTAAAGTTTATGTTTTTCTTTATGGTATCTATATTGTGACATGTTGACCCCTACCTCCCCAGCGGTATGTGGCGGTAACGTAACGCTCGCGTTACTACGGTAATAG
>NW_019718281.1:354649-394261 GCF_002891405.2 Cryptotermes secundus
CCCAGTAGATTCACGCCATCGGCATAGACCAACAGCTCATGTGTCCTGTTTAATTTCAGTCCCGCCTGATTTCCCTGTACCTTNACAGGCCAATAGCTGATGTGTCCTGTTTAATTTCAGTCCCGCCTGATTTCCCTGTACCTTGTCTGAAACTCCATTGGTAGTTGTAGTATTCTAAATGTTAATAAATAACTGATATTTACGGCTGTAAATTGGACGCGTTATCGTGAAGAATCAACGTTTATGAGACAGACAGTAGAGTATATCTGGTTTATACATTATAATGTCATATTTCTTTCTTTTTTTGTAAGGAGCAATTAAGCACGAGAGATAATGTTTCCAGCAGTTAATGTGAATGCTCTGTCCTACCTCTTTAACGTTTTTCCTTCTCTCTCTCAAGACTCCCACTTTATTCGTTTGTTGCTTTTTTGTTCATTTGTTAAAAAACAAACGCAAGGTAGATCTCGTCATGAAGAAACCTTTTATGTTTTCTTTAATTGGCTTTAGTCTCTACAAAACATTTTTAGATCTGGTTTATATTTGTGTGTAATTGATAACATTCTTTGTTAGCAACTTTCCAATTAATGATGCATTTTAAAAACAATGAAGTCTGTTGTAAATGGCATTAAATTATGTTTAATTAATTAAATCCACGAGACTGAGCATCGCTTTATTATTCTAACTTGGCTGATGTATGAAGCTGAACATTACTGCGCTATATTGGGAACCAATCTAATGGAAGTAGTGGGAAGTATTTACGGGGGTAAGGCTGTCACCGCTGCCACGGGAACAGTAACTTCCCTTCAAAAAGGGAACCAGGAGCTGAAACAAGATTATCTTGCGGCATCAAGTCATTTTAATGTTTATATTAATACAGCGATATGCGCATGACAGGAAGATCTTGCAGTTTAGTTGAAGGTGGATAACTAATTTTAATCCTGTATTTAAGTATTCTGTTTCGTTACTGTATCTAATACTGTTTATTGTACTACACAGTCGGTCAACAATGCAACAAATTGTTATTTCTTTCTTACACTTTCACTTTCGAAACAACATGTTTCGGCCCTAACTGACCATCTTCAGGTGTCTTATAATACTAAAACTGCTTCATTGCACTAATATTGTTCATTCGTTGCATATGCGACGGCACGCTTTATGCTTAAAACACGAGCTAGAGAGACTAGATTTTGGTAATAAGAAATTAGTGTATTTTCGAAACGATTACAGGTAAAATCATGAAATAAACTGACCACATCAAGGACACTCATAAATATGAAAATATGTCTGTAGATTACAACAAATTTATATTTTCAATAAACAACTGATAGAGTCTATTAGTCGATAAATCAGTTTANTCACAACAACTTTATACTTTCAATAAACAACTGATAGAGTCTATTAGTCGATAAATCAGTTTAGTTTATTAGTGACATACACAGCAGGAAGCCGTAGAGACGACTGAAGAAATTCATTAGTCACTCTGCATATGTCAATGCGATGTTCGAATTCTCCGCCACTCTGTCTCTGCGGCTTTGGTTATGGCCTTTAAAATTCGCTCATGAAGCTCTCTAAGAGACTGTGGTATCGGAGGCTGATATGCCCGGTCTTTCACGTATTCCCATAGGTACAAGTCGCATGGATCTAAGAGGGCCAAGGAATGGGTCCTTACGTTGGAAAAATTTGTTGTTAACATGTCAGCCGCTAGTGGCGCTCTTATCACTATGAAAGGAAAATGGCCCTATCCAAATGGCGTCTCAAGTACAAAAGGCTTGGATAGGACGAGGCGCTCGGGTGAACTCCAGAACCTATGTGGAAGAGAGGGGGATAAATTTGTTCACTTACAGGGGGAAAAATATAGGAATTCACATAACCCCACAGGTACAAGTATCATGGAATAAGCTCCGGGGATCAAAGAGGGCCAAAAAATGTGTCAAATTCATACAGAAGACGTCAACAATTTATTCAGTTTTCCCACCTCATGAACCTGATGTATTATGATAATTTAGAATATAAAAATACGAGCTGAATAAACTTTGTTAGGCTAGCATGAATTCAGCGATTCGCAACAACGATGCAGGGTCATCAGAGTGAGGAATGTTGCAGGAATACACAAACCTGGAACAAAAGAGCGCTTATCTGAGTTTTGGATCTAGTGACGACTATACTTCTATAAACACAAAGGGTCATTGTAGTAGGCCCAGTTCCCCCGCCCATAAACCAACAAAAAACATGGAAAAAAAATTGAAGAGACCAAGTAAAGCAACATTCATCTAAAGCCTTGACCGGATCTGTGTTCTGATTGGCTAGGGACTTGATTGCCCAGACAATCGCTCAACCAATAAGCTCACACTGAATAATGGATGTAGCTTTAATGGTACCCTACAGTGCTCCCCCCCCCCCTTTTTCTTCCCGCGATGTAATGAATCTCTCTCTTCAATGTTATACCTTCTTTCTTGTCTGCTCTTTTCTCTTCGTTTCCGACTTTCGGGTTACGGTAAATGTTGCATAGGGGCTATTATTGTTTGCGTCCAAATAAATGTGACTTGCTTAATGATCCATTAATAACGTGTGTTATTTATAAGCAACTTGATACAGCAGGGCTTCCCAAACACAATTCTGTTCCATATGCTTTTACACTGTTGGACCTACTACAGCGATACATTTGGGGTGTAATTGAGACGAATGAAGAAAACAAATTATGTTCCATGACATAGAACCGTAAAGCATGTAGGCCACTAACATTATTCCTGCCTTGAGCCCTTCAGTTATAGCTAAATGTTATGAGAATCGTTGTCATCCAAAATGTTTCTAAAGCCGTGTGCGTTCCCATCGCACACCGAAACCCTTCCCTCAGGGAGTAAGAGATCGAGCAGTGGCCCTGACTGTTCATCTCTCTCTAGCGCAGAGGTTAAGAACGAGTAGAGCCTTGCGTTCACATATCCTTACATTTTCAAGGAGGGACCATTCAGGTGTAATTACAGATACACGTAATAAGAAATGTTCTGTATGTTAAATGATTAACGTATCGACAGTAAGAATTTATTGATATTCGGGTGCAATATGATTCATAATGGACAATTCTTAAATTTAACTTAATTTTTAAAACATTTAATTAGTAGAAATAACATTAGACACAAATTTTGTACTTCCTTAAATAAGAAATAGCACATAATTAATCAACAAGGAAATAAAATTTAATACGTTTGAATGTGAAAGGTAAAAGGTAAATAGTAAAACTCTCCCTGTTAAAGGCCATGAAGACCCATATGAATATGAGATCTCGAGGTTCCCACATTTTTTAGACAATCGGCTCACAGATGGCCGTGGGGTTGTCAGCCTTACGCGCCGGTCGCCTTTTGCCTCCAGGAATATTCCTAGTACTCATTTTTGTTAGAGGCTGAGTCGACTCCGGGGCAATAGTGCTGCTGGAAGGATGAGTTCAATTGAAAAATTTAATGGCTTTATCAGGAATCAAATCCGCGATCTTCCGACTTGTAGTGCTTCAACCAACTACGCTACAGCGTGCCTTTCGTTTTTAACGAATAAGTTTAATAATAAACATTTTCATGTTTTCTCGAAGAATGATGTCCCTTAATTCCCTGCATGTGCTGCAGAAATTCAGACTGATCTTTATTGATATTTTTCAAGAGACATTGTCGATTATCGATATGCCGTCGACGATATATCGATTTAGAGAACCTAAGGAAATTTTTTGTCACTAAACGTAGTTGGTTGAGGCACAATGCTACAAGCCGGAAGGTCGCGGGATGGAATACCAATGAGGCAATTGAATTTTTTTTCAATTTACCTAATCCTCCCAGTCGCACTATGGCCCTGGGGTCGACTCAGCCTCTGATAAAAATGAGTACCAGGAATATTCTTTGAATGTTCTTGGGAGTAAAGGGCGGCCGGTGCGTAAGGCAGACAAACTTACCGCCATCTATGAGCCGATTTTCTAGATTCTAGATGCTAGAATATGTGGGACCCTCAACGTCTCACAACCTTATCGGCCTCCAAGGCCTGTTACAGGGAAACATTTTTTACTTTAAGCGTAGAACAATATAAGTTGACTTTAGGTTACATTGCAAGGCTTCACGTTACTTACTTTTCTTTAAAGTTCTTTAATTTACCTGAGCTCTTGAGCACGTCCCTACGCTAGAATGCTCACGGAAATCGAGAATTTTATGCGGCAAACAACATATAGCTACATAATAACAGGCCTATATTTAGAGCAAAAGGAAATGAGCCATTTTAATTACAAGAACCAACATTTGTTAAAATGCACGATTGCTAGACATGCATTTTTTTTCCTGTGGCGCTACAGCCCCAATATGGGCCTAGGCTTACCTCCATGAAACTCTCCGTTTCACTTCGGTTTACTAGATCTTACACATGCAGTAGGACTCCTTGGGCGAGTGATCAGCTCGTCGCAAGGCCTCTACCTGTAGACAAACACAGAAAAACGCACACAAACATCCATGCCCTGAGTGGGATTCGAACCCACGATCTCGGTTTCCTAGCGAGCGAAGACAGTGCATGCACTAGACCGCTCGGCTACCGTGACCGGCGCTAGACATGCATTGCTTGCACTGATATTCTTGACTGCTGATAGGCCTAAACTCTAGCCTGAAATTTCCGCCGTGCTAGAATCGTCGTCAGTAGAACTATACTTATGGGAATTTTCTCAATTTTGTGCGTTTCGTTTAAACAAACATTTCCTTTAAATGTTTTGGAAATTATTTTTCGTCCAATAGTAACATTTTAAACGTAAAAATTATAGAAAATTGACCATTTCATGCAACAAATAAAATTCCTACTTCGTGTGAGACAGTCGTTCTGGCAGTAGTGATAGGTTTCTCTGGGCTTACTTAGTGCCTTCGACAAATTGCTTTAAATTTCCTTTATATGTATCACGAACTCCTCATTATTTAAAGAGGTCATGTGTGGCTTAGGTCCTGAAGTTGATATATCGACAGAGCTACCTCAGCTCCTTTGATAACATTTCAAAATAATATATACCTTAGGCCTATGTACAGTACATAGCAATATGCAAGGCTCCTGAAATACTCTTTATACTCACTTCGGGCAAATTATCGGACATCGGTGCTGAGTGTATATATAGCCGTGTTCTATATATATATACGTCTATTTAGCAAACCTGGGGTGTGCCGGTCACAGTAGCCTAGCGGGCTAAGGCATGAACTGTCTTCGCTGGCTCCGAAGCCGGGATCGTGGGTTCGAATCCCACACAAGGCATGGAATTTCTGTATCCGTATTTTTTTATTCTGTGTTTGTGTTGTACTTTCTTCATGTAGAAGCCTCGCTACGAGCTGATCACTCGTCCAAAGAGTCGTACGTTCTGTACAATTGCCATGAAAATTAAAATCAGAGGCAAGGGCCCAAGGGGGCTGTAGAGCTAGTAGAAGGGGGGGGGGGAAACTTGTGGTGTTCACTTTCTTGTCATTACTGGTTCATCTACAAGAAGACTGTTTATAATTTTCTAACTAACTTTATGGAGATGAGTCACTTCTTGAGAAGCTGATATTTCGCTCAGTTGCTGAATAAATCCCCTCCTTTTTTGAAATCAAGTTTTCACAAAATTTCATTAGACTCTACCTGAAGTCAGGCCAATCTAATCCGCACCCTCTAATTTGTTATCCTTACTAATATTATCCTCCATCCAATCCTACTTTTTCCATGTGGTTCCCTCTCTTCAGGGTTTTCGACTCTTAACTTTGTATGCTTCTCTCTGCTCTCCAATAAGCGTCGCATTTTCCGCCTGACTCATCCCCTTTGAGTGCCTCCGCACAATGTGAAGCTCATCACTACGTAATTCTCTTCATCGCCCTGTGTCCTAATCTCCTTGCTGGTTTGACGCTGTTGACTACCGCCCAAATAGCAGTGCCGTGTTGACGCGTCCAGAAATAACATGCGCTTTCTTGGTTTTAAGTGGGTAGGAGTTCAACTTGGCCGGTCACATTGGCCGCACGTTCTGGGCCACGAATCGTCTTCGCCCGCTCGAACGCTGGGATCGTTGGTTCGGATTCCACTCATGGCATGGATGCTTGGTATGTGTATATGTTTATTCTGTGCTTGTGTTTTCCTGTGTTTACGTAGAGGCCTTGTGACGAGCTGATCACCCGTCATAGTAGTCCTACCGTCTGTAAAATGATCAGGATACTTAATATCAGAGGCCAGGGTCCAAACGGACTGTAGAGCCAGTGAAAAGAATAAATGTAGTTCAACTTGTCGATCACAGTGGTCTCCCTGTGTGGGGCATGAACCGTGTACGCCCGCGTGAACTCTGTGTTTGTGTTCTTCTGTGTGTAAGTTATGGCCTTGTGATGGGCTTATGCACCGTCAACGGATTCTTACCGACTGTTTATAGAGTAAGAAACTAAAAAAAGCAGCCAAATTACTCACGGGATCTAGAGCCATAGATAGATAAATAAGAGTTCAACTTACATTTTTGTAGGCCGTGACATAGCTCAAGCGGTTAGTCGCTGGCTTTCCACCGCGGCGGCCTGGGTTCAATCCCGGGTCTGGTCAAGTGGGATTTGTGGTGGACAAAGTGGCGCTGGGTCATGTTTTCTCCGAGTACTTCGGTTTCCCCTGCCAATCAAAATTCCACCAATTGCTCCACAATCATCCTCCCCTATCATCTTGGGCTGGTACAATAGGCCAGAATTGGCAGCAGTACAAGGGACTTAGTCCCACCCCACTAGCAATGACAAAATTATATTTTTGAAGTTCCGGATGAATACGACCATGAACTCATGTACTCCATCATATTCCAGTCTCCTGCCGCATTAAGTTCTGTTCAAGCTTCTTTGCTGGAGAAAGCGGAGGGTTCTATTTCAATAACTATAAAAAAAATCAAAATGTGCATGATGAATTTTCCTATAACATTCAAAATGTAAAGGATAAAGAAAGTAGCAGTAAGAGTTTTAGAATTTCATAGTAAAGAAATTTTAATGGACAAAGCAGGAATGCAAAAGTCCATAGAGCAGGGTCTATCCTTCGACTCTGACCCTGAGGCCGTGCTCAGGCGATTTATGGCATTTTTTTAATCGCGAAGGCCCAGATTTCATCCAGGCCAGGTCATGTGGGATTTGTGGTGTACATAGTGGCAGTAGGGCAGTTTTTCTCTAGTATTTTGGTTTCCCCTGCCAATTATATTAACATCAAACTAATCAACCTGTCAACTGCGCTATATGGTCCCTAGACTGAGGGCGTCGTTAAACAACACAGTAAATAACTATTATTCTTTAAGTTGCTCACGGAAGTTTTTAGTAAATACAATAAAAAATTTTAGGATTCAGTAAAATTGGTGAAGTTCTTGTCTGTCTGATTTTCAGTTCTTAATCACCATTTGAATAGTGGACTTTATGGATAAATTTCTTTTTGTTCAGCGTGTACTATATTATATTTAATCAGAGTTACTTTTTGCAGGATATTGTCTTGTCACTTACGTGACACACATGAGAATGTACGATTGTGATATCACACAACCTTGTTCATATATGAACAGGAATAGCTATTATTGGCATTACCGAAGCGCCATTTTGTGGTCTGTATTCCAAACCAGCGTTTCTGTGTTTCACTGCTTTCTGTGGCGAAATAAAGCCATTCCATACTCCAAGCACGTACTGTACTGGGGTTCTCTCAAACAAAAGAATTAATGTCTTTGTTTTTATTACTGCCACCAGCAGCGGTACGGGAGGAGAATGCAAAACTGGAAGGAATAATTCACTATTGTATGTTAATTTTACATAACCTGACAACTATTTTATATAGCAGTCATTCTACCTGCACCTGCAGCGAGTAGTATGCCTAATTTGTGTATTTTTCTAAGTTGTGATATTACGGAATATGAAGTTTCAAGTTTCCAAACGTAGTGTGGGCAAAACAGAATTAAATGTTACAGAAGAACTAGTTCTGCGCTCACGACAGATAATCATTTTCTTTTTTAATTCAGATATTTATTTTCCGAGCAGAATACTAACCTGTCGTTTTCATACGTATGTCTTCTAAATATTGCTTCAGACGTTGCATTTTCCGTAGGTTATTTAACGACGCTTTCTGTATTTAGAGCATACAGCGTCGGTTGATGTGACGACTGATGAATTATAAAGGATCTGGAAGGAAGTGGTTGTTGTCGAGGTCGAATCTAGGTATTATCCATTTGCGGGGAGGGACTGAGGAATCCCATTCATATCAGCCGGTGTTCCGTCGAGATTCAAAACCTGTACACCGGTCTATAGCTTTGCCTCTACATCAAGGCCCTGCCAAAGCTGAGGCGGTTAGTCGCCGAATTTCCACTCTGACTGCCAGGGTTCAATTTCAGATCAGGTCATGTGGGATTTGTGGTGAACAAAGTGGCACTGCGGCATGTTTTCTCCGAGTACTTCGGTTTGCATTCCACCGACTGCTCCACGCTCATCACCATCTAACATCCGTGGCTGGTACAATAGGCCGAATAGTGGAAGACCTACCAAGAAGATTCAGTCTCAGTCGACTCCAATAAATTAAAAATAAACTCTAAATCACTCTTTTCGGTTAGAGGTTGCATTAAATAAGGCCATCCAGGAGAATTACCTCAGCTATCAGTAAGTTAAAATTCGGAATTAATATTCGATGTAAGAATAATTATCTTATGAAGCAGAAGCTTCCTTGGGAAGCTTATAGTTACTCAGCTCATCAAGAAAATAATCCAAAAAGATGCACATTCTGAACAATGTCATCACACAGACGAACACTTAGTATTATAGGACTTCATCACTTTCCATCGGCCAGGAATTTCCTCGTCGTATCTATTGATTTGATTATCTTATGCGCGTTATACGTACGTCTGTAAGTGATAACAATATTCCCTTTTCTAACGAATAATATCTAGGTCCTTAACGTATGTACTTTGTTAATCCCTTCTTTTCGAACACAATGTGTATCATCTTAAGTAAACTGCGAGCTGTCATCCACTTACCTGCATAACTTGAATTTTCAGAATTCCATTTACTTATAAGTCAAAATTGAGTGCAAAATTTACTGAGCAGATAAGTGTAAGGGTGACGATTACGTATTCCGGAGATTCTAGGTTAAAATCTCTGTCCTGAGACTGCTTATCCTGAGGGTTTTCGTGTGTTTCTTCAGTTCCCTCAGTCAATTTCTCGGATAATACCTCAATTACGTCACAATGTTTCCTTCTAATTCATCTGTCATCTCAACATTCGTCCCTATAAAATATAAACCACACAAGCAAACAAACAAGATATAAAATAATTCAGAATCTCCTTGAGACTATACTCGAGTGGACATAGTGTTATAGGAGTATATGTCTCCGTATACTAGAATAGACGTAGTTTTATAGGAGTATATGTCTCCGTATACTAGAATAGATGTAGTGTTATAGGAGTTTATGTCTCCGTATACTAGAATAGACGTAGTTTTATAGGAGTATATGTCTCCGTATACTCGAATAGATGTAGTGTTATAGGAGTTTATGTCTCCGTATACTAGAATAGACGTAGTTTTATAGGAGTATATGTCTCCGTATACTCGAATAGATGTAGTGTTATAGGAGTTTATGTCTCCGTATACTAGAATAGACGTAGTTTTATAGGAGTATATGTCTCCGTATACTCGAATAGATGTAGTGTTATAGGAGTTTATGTCTCCGTATACTAGAATAGACGTAGTTTTATAGGAGTATATGTCTCCGTATACTCGAATAGATGTAGTGTTATAGGAGTTTATGTCTCCGTATACTAGAATAGACGTAGTTTTATAGGAGTATATGTCTCCGTATACTCGAATAGATGTAGTGTTATAGGAGTTTATGTCTCCGTATACTAGAATAGACGTAGTTTTATAGGAGTATATGTCTCCGTATACTCGAATAGATGTAGTGTTATAGGAGTTTATGTCTCCGTATACTAGAATAGACGTAGTTTTATAGGAGTATATGTCTCCGTATACTCGAATAGATGTAGTGTTATAGGAGTATATGTCTCCGTATACTCGAATAGACGTAGTGTTATAGGAGTATATGTCTCCGTATACTAGAATAGATGTAGTGTTATAGGAGTATATGTCTCTGTACAAAGTGTACTGAACAATTTACATAGCCGCATTTCTTACATCATTTCATAACATAAAAATAATTATATGCGAAAACAAATTTTACTAAAAAATTTAGTGATATTCACCGAATAGTCGATGTACTAGTTATTTCTTTGTTTTCAAATAGGGAGATATTAATTTGACTATCGCCTGGCGTACAGTCATCTTTGTAGAGATATTGTTGCGTCAGTTTATTTCTATATCAATATGCAAAGGCCGAGACATCGTCTTTAAATAGCCCATGACCGCCTCATACCAAAGCTTCATTTACCATCTACACAATTTCATTGTTTATATCTAAAATTCGGCGCTGCGTAACTACACGAAACTATCCAGAAATGTATATAACATTATGAGCAGTAAAATAACATAAGCCTGTGTATGTCTACAACAGACGATGATAATGGCCAATAAAATATTAGTTTATCCCTGTGCTTAATTATCTACCTATGGCTCTACAGCCTTTGTGGACCTTGACTTCTTTTTCAGTTTCTTAATCTATACACAGTCGGTAGGACTCCTTTGACGGGGATCAGCCCTTCGTGAGGTCTCTACTTACAGGCAGAATAACACAAACACAGACTAAAAGCACACAGACAACCGTGCCTCGAGTGGGATTCTAACCCAAGATCCCAGTGTTCGAGCGGACGAACACAGTATATGCCTTAGACCGCGCGGCCACTGTGATCTGCTGTAATTAATTAACCAAGCACTATTCCATAATACGTATGGGGAAGTTGATGTACAGATCCAAGTTTTCTTGACCTTGGCACTAACTGGAAGTGAGTGGTCAGTTTCTCTCCCTTGTTTCTTTACCTCAGCGGAAGGAACCCCCGGTATCCCTCAGAGAGGAAGCTGGGTGACCTCAGGGTCGGTCTGGAAGCTGTGGAGAATAGAAAACCTTACCATGCCGGGAAACGAATCCCGAGTCGTCCATCCCGCAGACCCTCGCTATGTAGACTGTGATGATGACCAATAAGACATAGAATTATGGAAACGTTACTCCAAACTGGAACAGGGTTTCCACTCCGAATTATTCCGAAACATATTGCAGTTAGATTCTGCTCAAATCTGACTAGATTTGCTTCTGCATTAGAGATCGCGTAATGGTGTCTGGACACGTCTAGCCAGGTTATACAGACGAGCAGCAACCAACACAATCAAACTGCCTATCAGAAAATAATGGTAGGACAAAACACTGGCCATCAATTTGAGTTTCGCTCCCGAGTTCGCGGAGCAGAGTACAGGTCAATATTGCATACAGCACTACTGTTAGCGGCCTCCAGCTCAGATTGCGCATTGCTATGTTGCTATATTGCTATTTGCTGCACGCAAACAATTCCTCTCTACCCTTTCCCCCGACACATTATGTATACGTTGTCAATGTTTCTAACTATAGCAATAGAATCAATTATTAGGGTAATTACCCTCCCTATGAACCTCCCCCCCCAGGCTATCTAACCCGTTACACCCCCCCGATTCTATCATGGAGTTCCAAGTGGTTTAATCAAATTACAAGCCCCCCCCCTTCCCATGACGTCATACCAACAAGTCTGGGAACAAGAGTCCAGTACACAGCAACGAACTGTGTACTTTATAATGATTTGATGAGTGTATCACAACAGGAGCAGAGTGTCGGACTGGCTGTGAGGAATTTCGATACAAATTACAAGTATTTCCATTACAGGCGTAGTGATCTTCTACCTTTACTCCTCCGCTTTTGTTACTGCTACAAGCAACGCTGAAATTATTTTCAGCCCATGTTCGTTATTTTGACAATAATTAAATAAATTGAGGCTTATAAGATGACCTCGTTGTCTGCCTGTGTATCCCTCCGAATTCTGTAGGTTCATGAGATCAACTTGCTGCCTGTGTGTCTGTGTATCCTTCATAATGTTCCCGTTTTCTGTGCCGTCCGTGCCGTATTAAAGGAAAGTAGACGATTAGTTCTTCCCAGAACTTCTTGTCTGAAATTACTTGTAGCACATTCCTTAGGTTCTTGCACTGAATGTCTTTATATGGTTCAAGAAGAGAACCAATCAAAAAGACTTTTAATATCGGGAACATATCAGTTTACAAAAACAAAATCGGAGAGTAAAATGGATATTCCAACACAATCATGACATTCATATTTTGACCAAATAGTGCTTAACCGAATTTACTCTGAGGGAAAGCGCCATTTTGTGGTCAGACATGTGTCATCTGATTTTCTGTATGTTTTGTCTTTCTCATACCGTCGTAATTTCCGTGTACTTCGACACGTGACAGTTCTGTATTCGAAAATGCGTCGTGTAATAAGTAAAGATGTAGTTTAACTAGCAGTTTTAATGAAGCTAGTAGGTGAAAGGCAAAGAAGTAAAATAAATAATTCCGCATTGAATTTCATCGTGATTTTCCATCAGTATTGTATATACGTGTGTTTTGTGGCTCAAATCCTGAGGACCAGAGTATGCATGACCAATAAATATATATTCGAGGTCAAAACCTCCCGCAAGTTAGTGCCGTGTCAAGCCTCCATTTCGTGCTGAGTCCGTCACAGACGTCAACGTAACAATTATACACATAACATAGAAGTACAAGGTGGAAAGGGCCAGCTACAGTAGCCTCCATTTCGTGTTGAGTCTCGTCACAGACGTCAACGCAACAATTATCAACTTAACATAGAAGTACTAGGTGGAAAGTGCCAGTTACAGTAGCCTCAATTTCGTGTTGAGTCTCGTCACAGACGTCAACGTAACAATTATCAACGTAACATAGAAGTACAAGGTGGAAAGGGCCAGTTACAGTAGCCTCTATTTCGTGCTGAGTCTCGTCACAGACGTCAACATAACAATTATCCACATAACATAGAAGTCCAAGGTGGAAAGGGCCAGTTACAGTAGCCTCCATTTCGCAAACTATTCAAGTGTTGCCGATAAAGTCCATAGTATATATTTTGCTTATACCACTAAAAATAAATTTCATTTTTATGCTTCTTTATACTTTGTTTTCCATTGAGCTGCTTTTCTTTCTTCCTCTCAAGATGACCTAAAATTAAAGGCAGTAGGTTTTCCCGAAACACTGTTAGGTGCCTACCAGACTAGGCCTGCACGGTGACATATCTCACAGGTGCGCTTTGTGAATGTTTATGACCTGTTAACATATTCCTACGTCACTTGTTTAATAAACCTTGAGATACTTTCTCAAGTTTTAAAAATGTCATTTACTATTTTAGTATTTCCTTGCAGTATATTTAGCCTTATTCTCCCAGTCTCTTTGTCTTGCTTCGCTTGTATTTACTTCCTGTTGTTTCTCTTGTTCTCCCTGTAAGCCTGCACTTAGTCCTTGCACTTAGCCAGTGTTTTGTATCGTGCGCTGACAATTGCCCATATCTTTATGGCAGTCCGACTCGTATGCTCTCGTGTACTTATGCATTACCTGTTTCGCTCAACTCGTGATGAATTTCGATAATAATTAGCAAAGCGTAATATACTTACGCAACATGATCTGTAAATGCCCTAATGACAAGATATTATCCGCTTTCTCTCTCAAGTGAAGGCTTCTGGCAGACTCTTCTCACCACTCAAATCGCCGAGCGGACTGATGTAAATCTCTAGATTTATATTCGGCATGTGCTCAGTTCGAACATCGGCAAGGACACCTGAAATCTTGGCTTTTGTCATTTCCTTGGTCCGTCCAGGGAAGGGGTAGTTCCGATGAAATAATGGCGGCTTCCATCCGAATCCTTTCAAATTCCTCATCGTACAATTTGACGCTACATATTTCAGCTAGGTGATATTAAATTTAGCTTCAATTTTAAATATTCTTGTGTTCTGATGAATAATTTCTTTTTCGGCTTCCTGTCACTTCCTCCCAATTAGATCAATACGTGTATTCGCCTCAACATCCTGTTCTCAAACACAAACAGGTCCTTATATTTGGGCTATATGTTCAGGCTTCCGTGACGTACCTGCAAAATGTACCAGCTTCTTAATTTGAATTTATTCAGATTGAAGCACGAAGAAGTGGGCCAGTGCACCACTGGACAAGTGGAATGAGTTTCTGTGTTGGCTGCAACGCTCTCAACACTGTCTACAAACACTCACCATTCATTAATGTTGAACTAACTCTGACCTTTCAGCGTTCATGTATTACCTAGGTCCTAACCAAAACAGCACAGTGTTTTTCTAAAACGCTCTAAACTTGGTTCATAATTATTGAGAGGTCCCGATAGCCAAAGTGAACAAATCCATTTAAGCCAAATTGACAAGAGTAGAAGAGCGTGTAGCTAATTTGGTTTCAATTTCATGGATCCAGATAGTGTTCATCCCATTACATCTGCTCGTGAGATGCATATATATACTTGAATTAAATAACTCCATTGCAATTGAATTTTGAAATGAGAACAATGAGCTGTCCTATATCCTATTGTGGAGCAATTGGCGGAATGAAGATTGGCAGGGGAAACCGAAGTACTCGGAGAAAATCCGCCCCAGCGCCACTTTGTCCACCACAAATCCCATATGAACAACTAGACCCGGGATCGAACCCGGGCCGCCGCAGTGGGAAGCCAGCGGCTAACGGCTTGAGCTATGGCCCGGCTTTCCGGCAGATTTACCCTAGACGAAAATACCCTTCCTATCCTCGGGTGGGCCCCAGAGTAGGTCGGGATGCTGCGGAAAGGAGAAAAATCTCTCGCTCTATTGAAAATCGAATCACGATTCCCCAGTCTTCCACGACGTAGGGCAGCTGCTGTGCCGACTGAACCATCTCAGCTTTCCCCTGCACTTATATACACGTATATTTAGCCCACTTCCCTTATACCTCCACCATTTTGTCCCTGTGTCAGTGTGTTTGCATATCTCCCCTACCAACTTTCGAATGGCCGAACAAATCTTTGTGGAACTTGGTATGTGTATCATGGCACCTGAGACCATCTCAACTGCATATTTCATAAGTCGTTCCCAGAAGTCTATGTGTCTATATGTGTATCCCCCATCACTGTTAGGCAACACTCGGTAAGAACGGTACCGCGGCAACTAACACACATGGAAAGGGCCGCGCCATAGCTCAAGCGGTTAGTCGCTGGCTTCCCCCCTCGGCGGCCCGGGTTCGATCCCGGGTCTGGTCAAGTTGGATTTGTCTTGGACAAAATGGAGCTGGGGCAGGTTTTCTCCGAGTACTTCGGTTTCCCCTGCCAATCTTCATTCCACAAATTGCTCCACAATCACCCTCATCTATCATCTGGGGCAGGTACAATAGGCCAAAAGTGGCCGCAGTAAAAGGGACTTAGTCCCACTCCACTAGCAATAATAAAAAAAAACACACATGCAACAATAGAATAGTTGGACGTGTCGTTTTCTGTGCGGTCCGTATGGTATTAAAGGAAAGTAGGAGATTAGTTCTTCCCAGAACTTCTTGCTGTTTATAACTCTCCAGTTTAATAACGATGACGTCTTCTATTCCTGACAACATTACGCGCCTACTTCTCTCACATTTCTAACACAAATCTGTATTTCCCAACATCCCATGTTGTCCTCAATCAGCTTTTCTTCTGGATGTCCTACTCCTGCAGTTTTCAGGTGATATCTATGTAATCGCCAGTCACGGTAGCCGAGCAGTCTAAGGTATGAACTGTCTTCGCTCGTTCTGAAGCCGGGATCGTTGATTCGAATCCCAAACAATGCATAGATATTTGGTATGTGTATGTGTTTATTCTGTGTTTGTGTTGTCCTGTGTTTAGGTAGAGGCTTTGCGACACGCTGATCACTCGTCTGAGGAGTACTACCTTCTGTAAAATGATCATGAAACACAAAATCAGAGGTCAGGGTCCAAGGGGGCTGTAGAGACTGTGAAAAATTTTTGTACTCACAAGCTTTTGCACAATACTTCTAATCAGGCATTTGTCTATATGCATTGTATGTAAGTTACATATGCATAACACATATAATTTTTGTATATACACTATTTCACAGGGTGTTCATGAAGGTCATGCTTTACAGAGAATGATGTCTCGAAGTACAGCCATATGTTAAGTCAAATGTGGGGTAAGGACCTGCTTCCCCCCCCCCCCTCGACGTTGTTCCCCATGGGAAACCGTGCAACACTTCATATACCCAAGAACTTGCGATTCATAGCTCTCGGAATGAACTCATTCAAACATAGCCCTGCTTTATCCAATCTCTAGGTAATTAATGTTTCATCGGACCGTGATCATCACCTATTCGTAAGCTTTAGATTAATTAGAGCTCTAACCGCCATTGGTGACTTTCCCGTAGGACAAGCTCTCTTAAGTGAACGTTTTTATAATTACAGCTTCACCTCAAAGGGCCAAATTTAGCTTGTTTCAGGAAAGATATCGTGAATAAAAGGTCAATTGAATTGCCTTATGTGAATCCTGGCTTCCCATAATTAAAAAATTATAATCCAAAAGCGAAGGAATTTGGTTCTGTAAAATTATTAACGTACAATAGTTAATCTTGTTACTTAAATACTAATATTACACATTAATAAGTAAGACATGCAATAAAATAATCCATAATACACTCCAGAAATTTATTATGATAATGTTTCTGCACTACACTTGCCAGTCTTCCTCTAGGCTTTGTGAAATATCACTTTCCTTAATCAAATAATTAATTTCAGATTCTAAACTTCCATTATTTTTAAATTTCACTGTTCTGAAGTCACCTATTTCCACTTACTCACCTAGTTGCAGATGTTAAGATGTGGAAGGCTGATGAAAGTTGACTGTTCTTCACAGTCGCTTAACCCAGCGTGGTACTTCTGCAGCAGAGAAAAAACCTTTACTGTTACATGACTGTACAGTATTTTTTGATCTGTCGTCGAGAAGAGCAAGCAAAGAAGGGATGAGCTGAAGGGGATCCTGTAAATAAAATAATTATATATATATATTAAAGGAAAACTTCAGATACCTATATGTGAAGTGTAGACTCAAAATGGCTGCTACTCTGTAACCTAACTGAGCAAGAAAATAAATCATAAATTAAGTCTACAAAAGGAATAATTTTTGCAGTTTAAAATTTGAAACAATTACATTTTTATCGATAAAGTGTAAGAACTATATTTACCCAAGATAGTTATTTATTGCAGTAATAACGCAGCATTAGTCTAGAGAGATTGAGGTAAGCCACGAAAACCCTCAATCAGGACAGAGGCTTTCTTTTTCCGCTATTCAGGCCCGAGGCCTGTCGAATTGAATTCAGAGATTTCTCACTTGAATTGCTACTTTTCTTGCGTTGAAACCAATAAAGTAAAACTGACCGAGCGCTAGCAGCAGAGGGAAGCTACCAGCGGAAATTCTGAAATTAAAAAGAGACGTAGGAGGCGCTTGTTGAAATGTATAGACTTCAAAATACTAATAAACACAAGAATCGTCTTCGTCTGTTTCAGAAAAACAGTCATACCTCGGAGATATTGCAGGTTCTGTTCCAGTTCACGGCAATAAAACGAATCATAAGAATTTTTTGGTTTCCCAGTGCATATAAATTATGTTTGTGCTGTAATCTATTAAGAGTGTAATAGCATTATGTCTAAAAACAATGTAATACTTTAATTAAACAATATTTATTATTAAAAATGCTAACCATCATCTGAGCTTGCAGTGAATCGTAATAGTTTGCTGACGGAGGGTCTTGCTGCGATATTGAAGGCTGCCGACTGATCAGGGCGGTGGTTACTGAAGGTTGAGGTGGTTGTGGGGATTTCTTAAAATAAGACAACAGTGAAGTTTGTCAAATCGATTTATTCTTTCTCTGCCGAGGCAATTGTAATGACATTAATTGGCCTAATTTCAGTATTGTTGTGTCTCAGGGAACATGGAGGCCCGAGGAGAGGAACGGAGACGAAGGAACGGCGGACCGGTGGAGCGGTAAGAACACACACACAACATTTATCGATTAAGTTCGCCGTCTTATATAGGCGCTGTTCGTGGCGCCCCAGAATAATTACAATATTTAACATCAAAGATCGTTGATCACAGATCACCATAACACATATAATAATAATGAAAAAGTTTGAAATATTGTGAGAATAATCAAAATGTTATCTACTGGGTGATAATATAGATACCATAAGGAAAACACACAAACTTTAAATGACGCAAGTAAAGAGGTTGGTCTAGAAGTAAACACTGAGAAAACTAAGTATATGTTGCTGTCTCGTCACCAAAACGCAGGGCAAAATCATGATATAAATATAGGAAACAGATGTTTTGAATATGTGGCACAATTCAAATATTTGGGAACAACGATAACATATCAAAACCTGATTCAGGAGGAAATTAAGAGGCGATTGAACTCGGGCAATGCTTGCTACCATTCAGTCCAGAACCTTTTGTCTTCTCGTCTGTTGTCTAAAAACATAAAAATTAGAATATACAAAACTATAATTTTACCTGTGGTTCTGTAAGGGTGTGAAACTTGGTCTCTGACATTAAGGGAGGAACATGTATTGAAAGTGTTTGAGAACAGGATGTTGAGGAGAATATTTGGAACGAAAAGGGATGAATTGAGAGTAGGTTGGAGAAAACTGCATAATGAGGAGCTTCAAAACATGTACTATTCTTCCAAGTATAATTAGAATGATCAATTAAAGGAGGATAAGGTAGGCAGGGCATGTAGCAAGAATGGAGGAGAAGGAATGTGTGTAGGATATTGGTGGGAAAGCCGGAAGGAAGGAAGGATACCACTGGGAAGACCAAGACGTAGGTTGGTGGACAATATTAAAATGAATCTTAGAGAGATAGGATGAGATGATATGGATTGGATTGATCTGGTTCAGGATAGGGACAAATGGAGGGCTCTTGTGAACACGGTAATGAACTTTCGAGTTCCATAAAATGCTTGGAAATTCTTGAGTAGCTGCATAATTGGCAGCTTCTCAGAAGGGCTCAGCTCCGTGAGTGAGTGACATCACAATGTGACACAGACACGAAGCTAGCACATGCTGTTGAAAAATGTGCGCCGACAGACTTGCCACAAGCCTTCAATTTGTAAAGAACGCAATATCTGCAAATCGCAGGACAACGAGGTATGCCTGTACATAAAGGAAGAAACGTAACAAGAATAAGACATGCCGTTTCTCCTTTATTTAATCGAATGCAATAAATGGTCACATTGCTCTCAGCCCTAACCGCAGTCACGTTCTGGCTACACTCCTTGGCCTGACTTCCAAATTCTCGTGTGAACAAACCGAACGTGGGAATATTTTGCATTACTGATTTTTTACTCTTCATTCAGAAGAGAGAATATGATATCTGCAGAGTTGCCTACATGACACGAGCTGAAAGGTGCAGACCTGTTCCAAAATCTTTGCTGCTTCAGGTTCCTCAGCGAGGAGCAGCAGGAGTATTTGTTTTCAAAAAACCTTCAAAACGTGTTGTGCTGCATGCATAGAGGCATAAATTCATTCTTCTTGCAGTTCATTAAATTGTCCTGTAGCAAGTCAGGACATAACTCAGAAACAAATCATGTTAGAACAGCAGTTCCCAAACTTCTTGAGATCGCGGGTCTCCTAGCAACCAATTGCAACAGGGGCCTCTCATCTCTCCTCATTAAAATTATCGGCATATAAACATAGAACAGATTCAAATAAAACTATTTGTTTGAAATATTCTAATCCTTGTACAATGTTTAAAGCATGTTAATACATATTAAAGTCTATTTTATTATCTCTGTTGTTTAATAACAAAAGTGACTGAGTCACCATTGTGTAATTAATTTGCATAGATATCTGTACGCAAGTTTGGGTATAAAATAGTTGTTGTACCACTATACCAAAATGAGGAGATTTTTGTAGGACATTAAAAATGTTCGTTACGACAATTTTTCCTTTTGTCTTGTAATAAGGAGACAAAAATAATCTTGCAGGCTCCTAGGGGAACTTCGGACCACACTTTATGAACCACTGCAGTAGAGTGTTGCATTTTGATTTCTCAAGGCGGCAACTTTGAAGAAACTGTCTTTTGAATAGTTGTACCGTGTAGGTCGGCCTAAGTACATCGACATTTCAGAGTAACCTTCTGACTCCTTCAGTGTCGAAGAATAAATTAAGAAGCATTAAGAATCAGGCATCAAGTAGAGCAAATGTCTAAAGGTGACGATGCAACTGAGAGGTCATAGTATGGAATGGAAATAAAGAAGAATGTGATAATGAAGGTTGAAATGGAAATAATTTGTAAAATGTCTTGGCTTATTTTGGTTGATATTCACGCACTCTACTGGAGAGATTAAGTGCTAAGGAGAAAAATTCGCGTCAGGATAGCCACTAACCTGCTCAGGATTCGAAAGGAGTGCCTATCGAATATAAATCTCTATTATTATTGATGCTACATCAACTTGGAATCATAAATAAAGATCGAACAATAGAAAACTAGAAATGTAATTAGTCACACATAAATTGTTCTGAAAATATCTACGTAAAACGTAAGTATTTAAATCATAATTAGTCCACGCCATAGCTCAAGCGGTTAGAGGCTGGTTTCCCATAGCGGCGGCCCGGGTTCGATCCCGGGTCTGGTCAAGTGCGATTTTCGGTAGATAAAGTGGCGCTGGGGCACGTTTTCTCCGAGTACTTCAGTTTCCCCTGCCAATCTTAATTCCACCAATTGCTCCACAATCACCCTCACCTGTCATCTGGGGCTGGTACAATAGGCCAGAAGTGGCTGCAGTACAAGGGACTTAGTCCCACCCCACTAGCAATAAAAAAAACAAATCATAATTAAAATTAATAAAATTTAAAGGCAAAATTGGCCCTGTGTTTACATAACCACCACACCATGTGCCGTATGAGGGAGTGGCAGTATGAATCCACTCATATCATTCATCAGTAGCAGGAGGTGAGTGCCCACATTTCATGAACCGGTTAATTTACCCTGGTTCGATTCCTGGTCTGGTCAAGTGGGATTTGTGGTGGACAAAGTGGCGCTGGGGCGGGTTTTCTCCGGGTACTTCGGTTTCCTTTGCCAATCTTCATTCCACCAAATTCTCCATCATCATAATCACCCGGGGCAGCCTACAATATACCAATCAGTGGCCGCCGTGCCGAGTAGACACAGTTGGATTCCACCCCCCCACTAAACGAATTAAAAAAAAAATTACTTTACCCAGGGAACAAGCCCCATGTACCTTGAACAATACTCATTGGATATGCAGCAGAACCGGCTTGATCGCTGTGCAGAAGTGTGAATTGCTTGCACCTGTTGGGACTATGAATTCCCGGTCTCTCGGTCATTCAGCCCGTAGCCTATTCACTACATCAGCTGAGCTATTCTGGCCCAGATGTAATGTAGTATTGAAGAATATTATCTTCTGCGGTGTGACGTCGTATAGTACTGACGCTTTGGAGGAGAGTACGGCACTCTATGGCGTTTCATTCCATAATAAATTAATTTTATAATGACCGCCTTGAGAATTTCCAATCTCTGTAGTCGCAGTGTTCTTTAGGTTATACTTGTAAACACGTTTGGATATATCAGTTTGAAAGACAAGAGTTCTGTTGTATTTAAAGTGAAAGACAATTGTTAAGAGTTTAACGGAATTGTCGAACTTAAATTCTTTGAGTAAATGGATTGTAGTCATCTGTTTTAAATCCTGAAGTTTACTGTTGTTCGAGCTCTTTTGTCTCCTCTGTACAATCACTTGTCCTTGGCAGAACTGATGACACTAAAATTTCAGATACGTAATCTAGCCTTGTAACTTGTTCCGTCAGGTCTAAAAGCTTTATCATAATCATCAGTTGCGGCAGATAGACACGCAGGTCAGCGAATGAACAAAACAGGAATTCGTGACGTCACGTAATCATCATCCCTCTAACAACCGCCGTGGCTTATACTGTAACAGTACAGTCAGGTCGAAAATATATGAGAATTCAATAAATAGCTGTACGTATAAATATTGGTATTCAAATATTCACTTACTCTAAATCCTATCGCAATATCGAACGTCGAATTGTGAAAACAGTAGTTTTCCTGAAGCTCCTTTAATAAGATTTTTTTTTTTTTTTTCCGTAAATATGACGACAGAGAGTCTACTGTTGGCAGATCCATCTACCAGCAGAATTAATACTAACTGTAATCAGCGAGGGTGCCGGTCACGGTAGCCGAGCGGTCTAAGGCATGCACAGTCTTCGCTTGCTCGGAAGCCCGGATCGCGGATTCGAGTCCCACTCAGGGCATGGATGTTTAGTGTTTGTGTGTGAGTGCGTAGAAAGTAAAAAAAGTAAGTAAAAGTAAAGGTATCCGTGTAGCAGCCGTGGAGGCCCATAAGGTTGTGAGATATTGAGGTTCCCACATTTTCTAGACAATCGGCTCATAGATGGCTGCAAGGTTGTCAGCCCTATGCGCCGCCCCCCCTTTATCCCCAAGAATATTCCAAGAATATTCCTGGTACTCATTTCTGTTAGAGGTTGAGTCGATCCCAGGTCCATAGTGCAGCTGGAAGGATTAGGTCCACTGAAAAAAAGCCAATGATCTCATCGGGACTTGAACCCGAGACCTTCCGGCTTGTAGCATAGTGCCTCCACCAACTACGCAACCGCGTGTGCGTGCGTTTTCTATATTTGTGTACAGGTAGAGGCTTTGTGACTAGCTGATCATCTGCCCAAGGAGTCCTACCGAATGTCTAAGATCTAGTAAACTGAAGTGAAACGCAGAGTTTCATGGAGGTAGGCCAAGGTCAAGATTTGGGCTGTTGCACCAAACGAAAGAAATCAGCGAATGCATGCTAAGGAGAGTTGATGCACGACTCCCAGAGTCATGAGACAATAAATATGGCCATGAGTCCTGCGGGACTGAAGCTAAGAATGACTGTGTTAGCGAGGGCCATGAGCAATTTACCCGATAGACCCTACTGCATGTAGTCTCAACACAATTATATTTTTATTATATAAAGGCAAACATAAAATGATGTATCGATTTTGTTTTTCTGCTCGTGAACAATCTCCTGATTTCGTTAATGAAATTTTCGGAGATGTTTCGCTTGAAAATTAATTTCCATAAAATTCTTCTTGTAAGACTTCTAGGCAGCAATCCTAAACAAATGTGCGATTGTTTAATTTATGTTACGAGCATATAGCATTCGTGTCTCTATCACACTGAGCAGACTATACAATGAGCCATAAGCACGCACAAATATTGGTCATCATTAGCATCATGAGATTATACGGAGAGGTTTCATTCGCCTCTTTTTTTTTTGTGCCCTTCCACTAGTCGAGGTTGGAAATGTTTTTCGGAAGCTCGCTTTTCGTATCAGTGTATATGGAGATGATTGCCGGCTTGCCCACAGCACACTGCAGATGGGAGGGTCCAAATAGAACGCAATATTAGAAAGGAGTGGGGTCAGACGAATGAACAGCCAATGAAATAACGACAGTACTTTCCGAAACAGCCTCACAGTCTGTTACAGAACAAAATGTTGAAGTGTTTCTACATAGGATCCAATAGGTTTACTCAGGACTTGTATTTGAGAATTTCCTTTGGTTAATGAAGTTTTTCGTGGATTTTCTTTTCTTGTACACCAATCATCATCATCATCAGTAATCTGTCAGACGACAGGTCCACAGTCTCTTCCAAAACAATTCCTCCACTTAATGCGATCTAGAGCTTTCTCCTTCAAATGACAGTATCCTCTTCTGTCCCCAAGGTCATCCAGCATCTTCTTACGTCTTCTTCCTCGCTAGACCAATATCGATGCCAAAATAATAATACCTGCTTTGGAATAGGCCATGGCATGTTTCTCTCCATTACTTTCAGCTTCTTGTTCTTAATCTTTCTCTTATGGTGTACAATGTCAAATAACCTCTGTAGTTGCTGCAGCGTAAATAAACAATCTATGAACCAACCAATGGCAATAGGTTACTATTGTGCTTGTTCCAAATAAAAGTCAACAGAATCGAAACTTGTACATCTTTTCGATGAAATTTCCCATATCGGTTTTTGGGGACATCTTGTAGTGTGGAGTGTAATCTCATGGGATCTGATGCCGTGTAGTCTGGTAGAAGTTTGGCAAAGTTTCGGAGAAACAACTGACTCCATTTACAAGGGGTACAAAGTAAACCGTTCAGTTAACAACAAACAATCAGAACTCTACAAGACCTCAGACCTCATAGGCACTGCCATAATAATTTCAAGGTATAAAATCTTATGATGTGTCAGAATTCCACAAGTGTTCTATCTGCCTGTAAGTTTTCAAGTCTGCGGAGGGCTGATATTATACCAAGTTGGAAGCCTGCACATTCATAATCACACGGTTTCTTCGTAAATTATTTAAGAAATTAATTCTCATCACATTTGGGCTGTAATAATTTCCTTGGACTGTGACATATGTCTCTGATCAGCACACTCCTCAATTTCAACCGATTTCGCATGTGCAGATAAGTAATAAATCACTCACTTTTTGGAAGGCCGTTACACCTCGAAAGCAGAGTGATATGTAGAAACCATTGCACTTTGTCCAGAAAGTGTACTTAAAGGGTTTCGTATGATTCTCACAATATTACAAGGATTATTTTCGGCATTACTGAGTTCCTGGACTTTCTTCATCGCCTGTTATTCTAAACAACACATCGTTCCGGAAAATTGAGCTCTTTTCGGTCCTCAGGTGAATAGGTGGGAGGTACCTATGCTGTTGGTTTTGTTAGAAAGAGCTAACCTCAATCACTAGGCCATTGACTGAGGTTGGTCTTTTCGAATATAGTCTCAAGCTTTACTCTCTCTCTCTCTCTCTCTCTTCTTGGCTATACCCGTGCCGTCCTTTTTGGACCTTGGTCGCTTCTTAATTTCCTTAATCCTATATACAGTCGGTGTGACACCTTGGACGGGAGATCAGCCTGTCTCAAGATCGCTACCTGCACACAGAACAACACAAACACAGAATAAACGCAAAGGGACATCCATGCATTCGAACATTCTTCGCCCGATCGAACAATGAGGTCGAGGCTCGAATCCCATTCGAGGCACAGATATCTACGTTTATTTTGTGTTTGTGTTCTTTTGTGCGTTGCAACGACTTGATCTCCCGTCCAAGGAGTCCTACCGACTGTGTATAGGATTAAGAAACTGAAAAAGCGGCTATGTCCAAAGAGCTGTAGAACCATAGAACAAACTCCGTGGCTTTAGTCCGTAAGCGAATTATACCGACCGAGCGACGGCCGCTTGTCGACGAAGTTAATGCCAGTTTTAGCGGATAGAGAATGTGGCGTGGTCAGAGCAACGAATCACCACGGCCGTTAATTTTCAATTTTCTAGAAAATAGCCGACATTTTACAATTCAAGTAGCTCCTCAGTTATCCTCCCGAGACTGAGTGGTCCGAGTTCCAGCCCTGCTACTTCTCAGAAAATCTAGTAGCACCGGGAATCGAACCCGAGACCTCTGGATCTGTAGCCAGGAACTGTGACCATTAGACCACAGAGGCGATCCGTAGAACCATAGAGATGGAGAAAAAAGACTTTCAGCCTTATTGTCTCTTTTAGTCACGTTTACATTGGCTGCCTGTATACATTTTTTTGAACAGCATTCTTTCCTTCAGTTCAATAAGTACTGTTTCGACAGCTGTCCGTGTACATTCTTATAAAGAGTATCATCTTTCTCGCCGTAATATTCCGTTCTTAGGCTTTAGTGTGTCATTTTGATAAACATAAATGTTATCGCGAAGGTCGAAGTCGTGATGCATCAACCTGGTTTACCGAGCCACGTCTTGTCTGTTATTAACTCCAAGAGAAAGACAGAGAAAAGTAAGAGGCAGGCATAAACGACAAAATGAGTTTCCGTGACAATTTAAAAACGTTTTTGATAGTCGAGCAACTAGATCTCTCATTTTCTGGGTTATCATGTGCCCTTCTACCTCCCCCGCCTTTGTCAGCGCATTATCATTAGGTCCTCACCCCCGATTCTCTAAAGCCGACCAGAAAGGTCCCACCCTTCAATCTAATAGTTCCTAATAGTTCAGCTGCCAAGTCTGTACATTTGAGGACGGAAGAGACCTCGCTCTTTCTACGTAATGATAGTAGTTCTGTATCATTTCTGTTAAACTCGACTACGTGACTGCAGCAATGATGGTAGGGACGAAAATTCATTCTTCTTTGGAGATATGTAGACTGAGCAATTTTAAATTTATCTGTCATCGTCATCATCGACATAATCATAATGATATATGTATTTGACCGCCTGTGTAAGCTAATGGTCAAATTTCCTGGTTATAGATCCTGAGGTCCCCGTTCGATTCCTGGCACTACCAGATTTTCTGAGAAGTAGTGGGTCTGGAACGGGGACCACTCAACATCGTGAGGATAACTGAGGAGCTATTTCAAGGAAATAGCGACTCCGGTCTAGAAAACTGAAATTAGAAAACTGAAATTAACGGCCGTGGGGATTCGTTACGCTGACCACGCTACACCCTCTATCTGCTAAATTTGGTACTAACTTCGTCGGCAAGTGGCGGTCGCTCGGTCGGTATAGTTTTCTTGCGGACTAAAACGACGGAGTTTGTTTTTGTTTGTTTTGTATTTATAATTATATTTTTCCTTCTTCAAGCATAGAATGCTGTATTCACATAAGTCTTTCTACATTTAATTTCCTTCCTCATATGGTAGAGTCAGAAGTGTGGAGGCTGTACAGTAAGAGGCAGACGAAGAAAATTTTGGAGAAACGGTTTTAAGGCTGAGATAGGCATCTTATTGACTGACCCGGAAAGACAGTCTGTTCTGTTGATGTGTCGTGAATTGGTGCAGCAAGGCATCGTAGAAATATTAGAAACAGAAGATGTTTGTATGAAACTTTGGAAGTTTTATGAGGTGCAAAGTCGGCTGTACTATAACTCAGGTCGTTAGCCGTAGGCTTCCCACGGCTGCGGGGTCCCGGGTTCAATTTCAGGGCAGTTCATATGGGATTTTTGGTGGACCAGTAGCACTAGGGCAGATTTTCTCAAAATGTTTCGGCCTCCCTTTCCAATTCTCTTTCCACCAGATGCTCCATACTTATTTATCATCCGGGGCTGATATAATAGACCAATTAGTGGCCGACCTATCAAGTGGACTCAGTTTCACCCCATTCCAAGAAAATTAAGAAGAAATTGGAAAGCCACTTCTACAGTACTAACTCGTGTATTCCAAAACTTACGAATATTTTCAATTTTGCTGTAAAAGGAGGGAGAGACTACTGGGCCCAAGATTAACTATTTGACTCACGCGGTAGAAAGGTTGGTTGAGGCACTATGCTACAAGTCGGAAGGTCGCGGATTGGAGTCCCGATTAGGTGGATATTTTCAATGGACCTAATCCTTTCAGCCGCACTATGGCCCTGGGGTCTACTTAGCCTCTAACAGAAAAGAGTACCAGGAATATTCCTGGGCGTTAAAGGGCGGCCGGCGCGTAAGGCTGACAACCTTACCGCCATCTGTGAGCCGATTGTCTAGATAATGTGGGACCCTCAACGTCTCACAACCCTATGGGCCTCCACGGCCTGTTACAGGGATGTCTTTATCTTTTTTTACCTTTACCCTTCATACGTATATACGTAGACAGAGTCGTACAGATCTGATACCCTCATTTGTGCTGTGGTCTGACCGGAGCCCAGCGGGAGTGCTCATATCATTTCAATCTTCCTCCAACACGATGAACTGGCGCTGTGCGCTGCTCGACGCACCCGGTGAAAACAAATACACACGAAATATCAACCCATAATTTATAGCCATTTTTCGATTCGAATACATGTAATAGCACATAATTGTGCTGTTGTACCGAGGCTTATTCTTATTACGAAAAGAAAATTATACACTAGAGTGCATAAATGCCCATTATGGGAAATTATTAGTCAGCCCTAAAGACCACTGGTTGTCGAACAAAGGTAAAGGGCAGTGTTCACTGTGGTTTTACGCTCTTGTTGGATGGCCTTGGGATGCCTGCTACAAGCCCTTTCAGAAAACTGCATGTGTTCGTGTGCGCATGCGTGTGAGTTCATATAACTTGCATTACATTTCTCTGTGATTGCTTTGTAGAAAGATCATAAAGAGAACAGTGATTTATTTTCGAAATTATTCAATGCATTTAGAAGATTAAACATGATGCTGGTGCCACACACAAGCCGAGGAGTGAGCATTTAAAAAATGTGCACAATGTTATCTGCTCTGTTTGGAGCCTCTCGTGTATCGTGATTGGTGTTATTTGGCCGTCAACACAACAGTAAGTGTGAGCAGTTTGATTGGTTTATTTTTATTGTTGTGTTGACGGCCAAGTAACACCAGCCAATGCACAATATTGTACTCTTCACTAAACAACATTAGGAGACTGAAATCTAGGAAGATACGATTGGCAGAAACATAGCACGTGTGGGTAGATAAAAAATACCCGCAAATTATTATATGAAAACCTGAGAGGTAGAGACAACTTGGGAAATGTAGGCCTAGGCGAGAACTGGACGTTACACTTCATCTGATATAAACAGGAGGCGATGGTGTGGAGTAGATTCATTTCGTTCACGACAGTTTATTATTTTTAGTTCATTCAGCTATATCGTCACTCACTGAAACTAGGCATACATGTCGAAGAAATGGGGTGAATAACGAAGTGTAACGAATGCGGAAGGAATCAGTGATCTTCGCCTAATTTAAGGCAATATCAGGAATTTTCCTGGAGAAAGTGAAGAAAACCACGGAAAATCCTAGTCAGGTTAGTCGGTACCCTGGCCGAAATTCGATGTTGGTACCTCTGGAAAGTGATTCAAGATGTGTTCGAATGGATCGCTGTTGGCAATGCAGTACTGAAGTTTCGGGTGTCATCACAGGCAGGCATTTCGTTGAATAGTCGAATATCTCTCAGCTACTCAGCAAGGAGAATATTAGGCCGTGCCACATCTCAGGCGGTTAGTCGCCGGCTTCCCACCGCTGTGGCTCGGGTTCGAGCCCTGTTCAGAACATGTGGTATCTGTGGTAGACAGAGTAGCGCTGGGGCAGGTTTTCTCATAGTACTTCGGTTTCCCCTGACAATTCGCATTCCACTGCTTGCTCCACAATCATCATTTATCATCCGAGGCTGGTACAGTAGGCCAAACAGTGGCCACGGTACCAAGTGGACTCAGTGCCAACCCATGAGAGAAAAAGAAAAAAAAATATATTATATTTGCTGGAGTCAGTGGTATTATCCGAAAGCAGAAAGAAAATAACTTCATGTGTCTCAGAATTGCAGGACAAGTTGAGTGGCAGCTGCGCATTGCAACCCTGTGAGTTTATTAAAAAGTAGAACTGTCCCTGTGCTTAATTAATTAAGCACTCTGCCATGAAGACATATGAGGGAGTGGAAGCGTAGCTCCATCATTGTTGACCTCGGCACTAGGTGGAGCTGAGTGAACAGCTTTACTCCTCGGTCGCTTTAACCCCGGGAAAAGAGCCCTGGTTCCTGTTTTATAAGGGGGTGGCTGGATCCAAGAGCAGGTCTACACAGCTTGGAGAGGAGAAAATTTTGTCCCTGCCGGGAATCGAACGCTGGCCGCCCATGACGTAGCTGTCGTTCTACTGACTGGTCTGGCCCGGCTCCCCGTAAGCTGTATTCTAGCTGCTACTGAACTTCCGGTGTGAGTGCCGCGAGTGGTACGGGCATCTCGACTGTCGTAACTGAGTTCTTGTGGCTTTTCTCATCCCAGTCGGTGTAAAGACGGGACCCGGACTGGAAGGCTGAGGAATCACTTTCCACTACTGACAGGGATAAATTATTTTTCTCCCTCCACAGCGTCTGGACACTTCTGGGACCCTCCTGTGCCTCTATACAATGGATAACGCGGACTCTCTTCCCGCTAGTAAAGCGGCCGGGGCCTGAAGCTGGCCTCCTACCTTCTTCTAGTTTCGAGGTTAAGAATAGTGGAGCTATACCCCCACTCCTCCATAGCGTGTTGCTTAATTATTCAAGTGCGGAGAAAACGTAAGATTTCTCTCTTTAACTTCCACGCGAATTCCGGGATAGTAAGACCGGGCCATGCGACTTCCTCCCAAATTTGTTCAAATGTATTATTTACTAATGGTCCCATCATTCGATGCTATTATATAAACTGAAGTACTAGCAGTTTCGTTAGGAAGGATCTACACCGCTAAACAAAGTTAACATTTCGGAGTCTTTCCTCAGAACCTGAAGTTTAATATTGTAGCAAGATAGCAAGTCTTAACTTATAATTTCTGCACACTTATACCAACGTCACTGTCATCTCACTAAATCAAATGGAGACTGTTTGAAATGTATATATTTCCAGGAGGAGACCTGTAGTTCTGGGGAAACATAAAGTAGCAAAATGTATTTACATATTATTTACAGAAAACACATAAAATATATTTCTGGGCAAATGATATCATGTCTCTTGAATCTGGAAAAATCCACTGGAAGTCACGAAGGATCAGCTCACGATGTCAAGCGCTGTCCGCGTTTCTGACCTGGCTGTTTGCAGGAAAATGAGCAATTGATTTATCCGAGTCTACTGGTATAAGATAATAATTACAGGATATCGGTTACAACAAGATCTTAGTAAGAGTGCGTCACCGTCCCTCCCTTAATACCGTCACAAACACTGCACCTGCACACGTTGTCATACTTCACGCTCAACCCAGAGGCCGGATCTAATAATATTGCCTGTAGGCCTTTCAGATGGTTTGGTAATTTCTACGAAGTATTCTGCCTGACGTAATTTTTGTCACGTTCTGAAAAGCGCTCTCTGTACAACAAATATAAAGTAACACGGTGGAGAGTGAAAGGAGAACCTTCTTGAGAGTCCACTTTCTCATCCAGTTCTGCTTCCGACGGCGGTTGTAGCGAGGTGTAAGATTCGCATAATCTCAAGCTAGGCACACGCGGTTCGGATGTCGTCCGACGTATATTTGTCTGCGTTTTATTTTACTGGCCTTGACAGCAAAAAAAAAAAAAGTACAAATTTTATCGAAGATAAAGTGACGAAACGGGCTAATGCTACTGATTAGATACGTTTCAGGGCTATGGTTACTGAACTGGGCTCCTCAGACTCTTAGAATTACGCGAATTTTATTTCTGCTTATTACACAGACTTCCAATTTCTTGGCACAAGGGAACAAAATAATATTTCCAGCACCCTCTCCCGATACCGCTGGGTTTCCTGGACACTACATCATCACACCACAACAAACAAACAAAACCGAACTCCGTGATTTTAGTCCCCAAGCGAACTATACCGACCGAGCGACCGCCGCTTGTCGGCGAAGTTTAGTACCAACTTTAGCAGATAGAGGGTGTCGTATGGCCAGCGCAATGGATCCCCAGGGCCGTTAATTTCGAGTTTCTAGACCGGAGCCTCTGTTTCCTTGAAATAGCTCCTCAGTTATCATCACGATGTTCAGTGGACCCCGTTCCAGACCCACTACTTCTCAGAAAAGATCTGGTAGCGCAGGAAATCAAACCCGGACCTCTGGATCTGTAGCCAGGAACGCTGACCACTAGACCACAGAGGCGGTCAAAATTAATTTATTGGTCAATGAACCAGTAAGATAATAACTCAGTGACCTAGTTACTTGGTTAATAAACCAGTAATTTAGTCGATTATCCAGGCCGCGCCATAGCTCAAGCGGTTAGTCGCTAGCTTCCCACAGCGGCGGCCCGGGTTCGATCCTGGGTCTGTCAAGTGGGATTTGTGGTGGACAAAGTGGCGCTGGGGCAGGTTTTCTCCGAGTACTTCGGTTTCCCCTACCAATCTTCATTCCACCAAATTCTCCATCATCATAATCACCCGGGGCAGGCTATAATAAGCCAATCAGCGGCAGCCGTGCCAAGTGAACCCAGCTGGACTCCACCCCTCACTAAGCGAATTAAAAAAATTAGTGGATTAGCCAGTCGTTAATTTGTTGGTCAGTTGGCTCGTCAGTCACCCTGTTGGTTATTCAGCCAATCAGTGAGTTGGATAGTGGGACAGTCAGCTGAGTAGTCACTTAATCAAGCAGTCAGTTGAAAAGTCAGTCCGTTCCTTGGTTAGTCAGTGAGTTAGGCTGATTAGCCAGGCAATTAATTTATTTGTTGGTCGTAGGATAAATGTATTTATAGAAGCAGTAATTACTGGTGCTGTAAACGTCTTCCATCACACCTTAGCATGCAAAGAATAATAGGCAGTTAAGGCGACCACAATTTTTGGGTCTGCTTATCATCTTTTCATTATAATTTACCACAGTGTCTCCTGTAAACTTACAGTGAATATAAACACATTACATTTGTCATGTTTATCTCTATTCAATTATTTTTATTTGCCAATTTAAAAATTAGACCTATCTTACTTTTCAAGTGGCTTGTTGAAGTGACAAAATAAATGGTAATAATTCTTTTATCGCTAATTACAGGCACATACGAGTACAATGACACATTATGACTTTTTGTAGCGTGTGTGAGATTCTGAGATTTCTAAATTTGCCACATACTTACCGTATTCCTGTATATTAGTATTGTGACTCTGAATTAATGAAGCAACTCCATGCCTTGTAGTCAGCAAGCGGACTATACCGACCGATCGACCGACCGCCACTTGTCGGCGAAGTTATTAGGAACTTTTGCGGATAGAATGTGTCACGTGGTCAGCGCAACATCTCCCCATGGCCGTTAATCTCTGTTTTCTAGACGGGGCAGCTATTTCCTTCAAATAGCTCTTCAATTATCCTCACGGGGCTGAGTGGACCCCGTTCCAGAGACACTACTTCTCAGAAAATCTATTAGTGCCTGGAATCGAACACGCGACCTCTGGATCTGTAGCCAGGAACTCTGACGACTAGACCACAGAGGCGGTATTGACTTGATTTGTTCTCCAGAACAGCTCAATGTGTACGCTCTACAAATATTGCCAGGCGATACTAAATTAACGAACTGGTTGGTCCAGAGGTAACGCCATAGGCTTTTACTCTGATTGTGCTTGGTTCGAATCTCGGCCAGGCCACCGGGTTTCGTCACAACTTTTCCTGCTAGGCCTTGGTTCTACCAGGAAAATTCCGCGATCATACCTTGAGTAGGTCTCTATCGCCTCCTTTCAAATCTTTTACAATTCATCATTCATCTGTCATCCTGAGTCAGTGAGTGAGTTTTGTAGCGTGAGGATGTCAATCGAGTTCTCGTGCTATCAGTACCGCAGCGACTAGAAGTGCAGACAAGTGAGTTATATCTTTCTATTACTATAACTCTGACCTTGATTCTGTTGGTGCTATTATAGTGAACAGAGTGAACAAATAAACAAATAAATTGTGTAAACGACACCAGCCCTGAACAGGTAAGGATCGTATCTGAACCAACCAGCATTTTGTACAAAAAATGCTGCACAGAGCATCTCACCATATAATACGCAAATGCCGCAAGGGTCATTACAGCCGCCATCGGGACAGCCTGTACCACACGACAACAAAGTCCACCTACCACCACAAGAGTACGTCAACAGTTCTCCTAACATCCAACAACCCATATACAACAGCAACCAACACTACCACAAAATGTCATGTACGAGTGAAGAGGAAATAGCTAGTAGCAAAAATACTTGGCAGAAAGTGAAAGTCATCAAGAAAAGAAAAATAAGCAGGAAAACCGAACCCACTGTGAATATCAAACTAAGCAACAGTCTCAACTCATTACCTGAACCCATGGAGGAGAACACAAACGAAACAAAAACTGAAAACAAAATACCAAAACCACCACCAATATTCATTTATGGGGTAACAAATTATGAGCAGATGGCCAAAAAACTCGGCGAAATAATGAAGCACAATGGACTACTAAATGCCAGGCAGACAACAACATAAAAGTGAACTGCAGGACACCGGACAACTATAGAAAATTAGTAACCCTCCTCAAAGAAAACACGGTTAGTTACCGTACATATCAACTAAAGGAAGAACGCGCGTTCAGAATAGTGCTGAAACATGTTCATCATTCTGCCAGAACTGACAACAAGAGATCATCAAGTGCGAAACACCATAAATGGAAGACACGGAGTGACAAAAGGGACCCTAAACACATTCTTCGTCGACTTAGAACCCTCCGGGAACAACAAAGAAGTTTACAAAATAAACTACCTCCAGAACAAAGCAGTCGTCATAGAACCACTACGGAAGGCAAGCAGAATCATTCAATGTAATAGATGCCAACAGTAGGGAACTCCAAGACATACTGCAACAGGCCTTATGCATGCGCCAAATGCGGAGGCGCACATAACACCTCAACCTGTAAAAAATCCCGAGATATTCCTGCCAGATGTGCCTTGTGCAATGGCGATCACCCCACCAATTACAAAGGATGCGAATTCTATCATAGTCTACTCAAACCCAACAACGCAAACAGCAGATTAAACATTCACCATCAAAAACTGAGGTTAAGACAACACGGCAACACCAGCAACATTATCACCAAAATCTTCAACAGAACCAACAAAACACGAGCTAAGCAGACGTGGCCAAAAGGGGATTAAACTACACCGCAAATGAAGATACCAACATTTTAACCAAATTTCTAGAGCACTTCAAGTCCATCTTTAATCAGATCATCCACCAGAACAGCACGGTGTTAAACATTCTAACATCTCTCATCGGTAAAATCCATTAAATTCCTCGACATTGCTGAATGGAATGCCAATTGTCTTCTTCAACACAAAAATGAGGTTTCATTTGCAATAACCTCACAGACGTCATGCTAATTAGCGAAACACATTCCACAGACAGATCTTATTTCAAAATACCCCAATGCACGACATACTACACAAATCACCCTGATAACACGGCCCACGCTGGGACCACTATGCTAATCAAAAATACTATTCGACATCTTGAACTACCGAAGTATGAGAAAAATCATATGCAAGCCACAGTAATACTGGTTAAAATGAAGCCGTACGACCTAAAATTGCTTCAGTATACTGCCCTCCTCGGTATAATATAAAGAAAGAACAATTCAGCGAGTTCTTCCAGAAGCACGGGCCAATATTCTTAGCACGAGGTGACTTCAACTGCAAACACACCCTATGGGGCTCCAGCCTCACAACAACTAAAGGTAGAGAACTAGCAGACCTGATCCAGGGGAAAAATTGCTCTATCCTGTCAACCGGCGCTCCAACTGGCACACCGATCACTCCAAAATTCCGAGTCTCCTAGATTTTTTCATCACCGGAGGCAAATCCCCATCATACATACACACAGAACCTAGCTATGATCTCTCTTCTGATCACTCGCCTACACTAGCAACAATCAGCAACCTCATCATTCACAAAAACCTCCGATTTTGCTACATAACAGAAGAACTAATTGGGAACATTATCGCACCGAAATTGAAGAAAGCATAAACCTGAAAGTAAGCCTCCAAAACCCAACTGAAGTGGATTATGCACTAACAAACTTAACAACTACTCTCACAAAGGCTGCTGAGCAGGCAACCCCTAAGCTGCAAACCCATAATCAAGTCTCAGATGCTATCTCAACTGAGATAAACAAACTAAGAGCAGTCAAAAGCGAAGCAAGAGTCAAATGGCACCGAACACACGCATCGCAAGACAAAACAGCTCTAAATAGAGCAACTAATCAGTTAAAAATTAAAATCAAAGATGAAAAAGACAGATCATTTCACGATTATATCACCAGTCTTAATAGATTTTACAACACAATCTGGAAACCAATCAAACATTTAAAAAACCTAAACAACAGGTACCCCCAATAAGAGATGAAACGGCACCCAACCCAAAATGGGCCAGAAGCGACGAGGAAAAGGCAATGCTGTTCGCTCAACATCTTGCAAAGTTTTATAAACCAAACGACACTGAAATAGATCCTGAAGTAGAAGAACAGTTGTCAAATATCCCCGCGAACATACCGGGAATTAAAAAATCACCACAAGGGAAGTACAAAAAGAAATAGACTACCTAAAACTACGTAAAGCTCCAGGCATAATCCAAATTACCCCCAAAATGATGAAAGAATTGCCGCAAAAAGCCGTACTGTTAATTACTTTCATCGTCAATGCAACCTTTAGAAGAAACTACTAGCCGAAACAAATAAAAACTGCTGAAATAACCCTAATATACAAACCAGGCAAAGACCCAACCAAAGTTGATTCATACCGACCTATAAGCTTACTCCCAGTTATTGCCAAGCTCCTCGAAGAACTCCTGATTTGAAGAAAAAACAGCGATCCCCATACAGATGATTGTTTACCACTACATCAATTTGGCTTTCGAAAACAACATTCAACTGTACAGCAAACACACAGAGTAGCCTATACCATAAACCAAGCACTCAATCGTAAAGAATACTGTACCTCCGTATTCCTAGATATAAAGCAGGCCTTCGATAAAGTCTGGCACAGAGGACTATTATATAAAATTAAACAGAGTCTTCCCATCACTTATTTCAAATTGATGAAGTTCTACATCAACGACAAGGAATCCAGAGTAAGAATCAATCAAGCAATATCTATTAACTTTACTATAAAACCTGGGGTACCGCAAGGCAGTGCAGTAGGACCACTCTTATACCTTCTCTACACGGTGGACCTACCAACGGATGATAACACCACCACAGGAACCTTCGCAGATGATACAGTCATCCTAGCAACCCATGCAGATCCAGCAAAGGCCACCAGTATCCTACAAAACCACTTAAACCAAATACAAGCATGGCTACACAAATGGAAAATTAAAATAAACGAGACGAAAACTATCCAAGTGAACTTTCACGCTAAGGCGAGAGCATTGCCCACAAGTAAGACTGAATAATAACAATATCTCACAGTCTCCAAGCGTTAAATATCTCGGAATCCATATGGAGAGTAGACTCACTTGGAAAGACCACGTAATCAAAAAAACGCAAAGAGATAGATTTAAAAACCAAGGAGCTAAACTGGTTAATTGGAAGAAGATCCACCCTCCATAGAAAACAAAGTCCTGCTTTATAAGACAATAATCAAACCAATCTGGGCTTACGGAATTGAGCTCTGGGGTTGTGCCAGCAAATCAAATATATCAATAATCCAGAGAAGCCAGTCAAAAATACTTCGAATTATAACAAATGCACCCTGGTATGTAAACAACCAAACGTTACATACAGATCTAAATATACCATACATCAAAGACGTCATCAGAGAAAAAAGTACCACACACCAGAACAAACTAGCAAATCACCAAAACGACATACAACAGCCACTCGTTGAACCGCAGCACAATCGAAGACTCCGAAGACACTGGCCAGCTGACCTAAAAGAAAACTAAGAATTAAAGAGCATCACAGCTCTTACGCCAGCAAACTAGCTTATAGAATTGTAGATCCTGATTGCTTAATAAATAAATAAATTTAAAAAAAAATCTGTCAAATTGCCATCAGAGTCGCGATACCGAAAAACCTTCGTTAAATAACACACACACACACACAACTGAACTACAGAGAACTACGCGGTGGGAAGTCAGCGACTAACCGCTTGAGCTATAGCGCGGCCTATGTTAGTGTAGTTACTTTACCATGGTCACTATTAAAACTAATTTCTGGTAATAATGGTCACGCCATTGGTAGTTTAAAATGCCCATAGGGCAAAAGAACTGGAACTCAACTACACGAAAACTCCATTAGACCTCATGTAAAACAGTTCTAAAAATAAAACCATTAAATTTTTTGTTTCGGCTACCGTAGGAACAAAATCACATCAATGAACTCGATTTGAGTAGGGCTATAAAGGTATACGCACTGACATATTCACAGCTCGCACCAAACTGGAGAAGAGTCACACCAGGTCTTTCAGACCCGACCATATTTCGCCTTTCATTGTAGTCCGGGAGACTAAAAATGTTCCTTCTGAAAAGGCAGGTAATTCTTACCTCATTAGCATATCTAATTCTGCTGATATTATATGTTTTAGTTCGGTATAATTAATTAAAAATCAAATTACATTTATAAGACAATACTGATGATTTATGCAATCAACTACATAAATAAGTAAAACGAATTAATGCATGACTGATATGTTATATAGTTATAAGATAAATTAAATATGTCCGAACTTACTTCATTGGGCCTTATTTGAAAACTTGGTCAGGAAATCCTCTGATTTTATTTGGTTATTTCAGGACGCTGCTTCAGCAGCTGAGGTACTCGTACAATGTAGCTTCGAGAGAAGACTTAATAAAAAGTTCCTTATGTTAGTGCAGTTTTTTTAATTCGCTCAGTGGACGGTTGAGTCCAACTGGGTCCACTCGGCTCGGCGGCCACTGATTGGCCTATTGTAGCCTGCTCCGAGTGATTATGATGATGGAGAATTTAGTGGAATGAAGATTAGCAGGGGAGACCGAAGTACTCGGAGAAAATCAGCCCCAGCTCCACTTTCTCCACCACAAATTCCACTTAACCAGACCCGGGATCGAACCCGGGCCGCCGCAGTGGAAAGCCAGCGACTAACCGCTTGAGCTATGGCGCGGCCTATGGTAGTGTAGTTACTAGTCTACAAAGTGAATGGCTGGAGAACCGGAGTTCGATTTCCACCGGTGGCAGAGATCTTTGTTCCCCGCCATCGCATGCAGAGAGGAGCTGAAGCCCACCCAGATTTCTCTTCAGTGGAGATCAGAGTACTTTCCTTAGGGGTAGAGCGGCCGGGTCGTGAAGCTATTATCTCTATCTCCCACATTTGCCCAACGTTATGGCAAAGAGGAACTATATTTCCATTCCTCCATAAATCTTGAAGAGATGATGCTTAATAAAACACAGGAACAATTTTACCTTCCGATAAATCTAACAAGGAAATCCGCTTTGCTTCCATATAAATTATTAACGATTTATTCTATAAAAATTATTTTATTAAATATTTGTAAAATTGTACAATTTAAATAAGAGGTTATAAAGTTTATGGATATGGATTAATAAAATCGAGGGCACCGAATGTTTATATTCAAGTGTGAATATTTGTTTTCACGAGTCGAGATATCGAAATAAGAGATTTTCACTCTTATCTTGATTTATTTATGTGCACCGGCGAGGAAGAGTGTTCACAAATTCAGTTTTTTCTAAAGAGATTGTTGCAGTGGGCAGCACAATACATCAGGTATCTCTGTCTTATCGTAGAGACTTATGTAGTTTAACTCAAAAACAAACTCCGTTATTTTAGTCCGCAAGCGAACTATACCGACCGAGCGACCGCCGCTTCACCGCGAAGTTAGTGCCATCTTTAGCGGATAGAGGGTGTCGCATGGTCAGCGCAACGAAACCCCACGGCCGTTAATTTCGGTTTTATATACTGGAGCCGCTATTTCCTTGAAGTAGCTCCTCAATTATCATCAAGAGGCTGAGTGTACCCCGTTCCAGACCTACTATTTCTCAGAAAAAAATCTGGTAGCGCCAGAAATCGAAAACGGATCTCTGAATCTGTAGCCAGGAACTCTGACCACGAGACCATAGTTGTAGTTTAACTAAATCTACTTATTTGAAATATGACACTCTTCTTCGCAAAATATTATTAGGATTAATAGTAGAGTGAATTTACCGACTACACAACACTTTTTTTAT
>NW_019718282.1:0-1900 GCF_002891405.2 Cryptotermes secundus
AAAATTTGAAGGCCGTCCGAAGATTCCTGGGTATGGTCGGGTTTTCCGGCAATTTTGTGAAGGATGTTTCCTTGTTGGCCGAGCCAGTTCATGCATTGAAGCGTAAGGATGCTCTGTTCGTATGGGGGGACTCCCAGAGGCGTGCCTTCGAGGCACTTAAGGATGCCATTTCTACGCCACCGGTATTGCAGGTGCCAGACTTCTCGAAGGAATTCGTCCTAGTTTGCGATGCGAGCGATCTGGCTGTGTCTGCCATCCTCAATCAGCGGTGCGAGTCCGGATTGGCCCCCATAGCGTTTGCGAGCCGTTTGCTTTCGGCAACGGAACGTAAGTATTCGACCTATGAAAAGGAATGTCTCGCGGTTGTTTGGGGATGTGAGAGATTTAGGGCGTATTTGGAGCATAAGCAGTTTGTCCTCCACACGGACAACCAAGCCCTGTCATGGCTGCTGAAGCAGGTCAGGGAACTTGGTCGCTTAGGTAGGTGGATACTGCGCTTGGCGTCTTTTAAGTTTACGGTGGTCCATGTTACTGGAAAAGCTAATGTTGTAGCGGACTGTCTGACACGCCAATTTGAGAAGCCTACCTCCGATCAGCTATTTTCGGGGCTGGTGCTTCAACATTTGCCCGCCGCATTCTCATCTATAAGAGAACATCAGATTAAAGACTCACGCTGCAGAGAGATTTACGACAAAATTAAACATCGAGACCCTGAGGTTCGAAACTACCAGCTGCTGAAGGACACCATCGTTTATTCCCCATTGAGAGCCAGGGCTAAGAGGTATTTGGTCCCTCAAGACCTTAGACCTATGGTCCTGGAGTATTTCCATGATTCGGCCCTAGGGGCGCATTTGGGTGTCGCCAAAACTCTCCTTCTTATATCTAAGGTGTTTTACTGGCCGGGCATTAGGTCGGAAGTTTCGAAATATGTCCGCAGTTGTCAGCCTTGCCAGAAGGCGAAACCTGCCCGAAATGCCCAGGTGGGTCTTCATCATAGCGAAGTGGTCCCCAAACCCATGGAGCTTATTTTCATCGATTTTGTGGGGCCGATAGTCCGGAGTCGGCGGGGGAATGTGGCTATCTTGGTTGTGTTAGATGGCTTCTCTAAATTTGTGGCCTTGTACCCGGTCAGAAGGATCTGTTCTGAGGCTGTTGTCAAGGCCCTGACAGGGGTATTTCCCCTGTTTTGGTCTTCCCCACACCATCGTTTCGGACAATGCGGCTGTGTTTAATTCTCGCCGGTTTTATAACACCTGTTTTTCTTGGGGGATCAAACACGTCACCACCTCTCCCTATTATCCCCAAGCCTCCCAGGTGGAGAGGTTTAATCGAAATCTGAAAGTAGCCCTTACCGTCTACCACCACTCTCAACATACCTTGTGGGACGAGAATCTCCCTATGCTGGCCATGGCGTTTAATTCCGCCTGGCATGAGAGTACTGGAACCCAACCCGCCGTGCTTTTCCTTGGTCGGGAACTTAACCATCCTTTGGGGTTACGTTGGGAGTTCTCTGAGCTGGACTTACAGCGACCCCCTGCGGATATGCAGATATATTGGGGGACGGCCTTGCAAAATTTGAGGAAGGCTAGGGATAGGGTTGCCCGGCGTTATAACATACTGAGAAGGGAGGCGGCGTTTCAGGTGTGAGACCTGGTCTTGGTCCGTCTCCATCCACAGAGCTCCAAGGTGCGGGAAAGGCCCGCTAAGATTGATATGCGATGGTCAGACCCCATGGTTATTTCTAAGTATTTGACTAATGTCACTGTTCAGTTGGCAAATCCAGCCACTGGAGTTATCTTGCGTAAGGCTCATGTTTCTCAGTTGAAGAAATATTTTGTTCGGGACTAACTGGTTAGCCCCAAGTAGCCTTGTCACGCTGTTAGCTATCATTTTGTATTGT
>NW_019718282.1:2818-21445 GCF_002891405.2 Cryptotermes secundus
TCTGTTGTATTTATTTGGTGGATTGAAATAACGCGAGAACACCCGTCCCCCAACTAGTATGGTGGGGGCTCAGTACTACATGTAAACGAACAGTATTACTGTTAACAATAGATGATACAGAATTCACCCCAGCACCAGCAGACGCCAAGGACAACATCTGGTCTTTCTGAGGGACAAGCAAGCTGCAGGTCACTTGAAAACCCAGAACGGAGCAGGAAGTATCCCGCTGTGTTTTCTAGGGATTTCAATGCTTAACTTCGACGGTTCGAGTCTTTGAAAATTTGAGACTTGACAGATACGAGTCGCAATAATTTTCGAAGGGGCGTACCGAGCGATCGTTAGCGTACCTCCATTTATTTGAGAGCTGTCAGAGGGATCGTGTTGTACTTAGGCCCAAATTAACATGGATCTGGTTAGGGATTGGCTGAATGCAAATGAGAGAAACACCCAAATTTTAGGTTCAGCCAATCAGCAAAATTTCAGAGGAGAGGAATCCAGGCGTTCCCGGAACCGTCGGGACTTCTGCCTCTCCAGAACAGTCAGTCATTACAAGGCAATAAGAGTAGTCTGAACCCCAAACGCCCGCCTATCCATATCCCCACCTTTGTTTTCCCCGTTCCAAACTCGTGGATTTCACTCAAGTCCACTGGCGCCCATAAAAAATTCAAGTATTGAGAGCAATCCCACACCCTACCCTGAACCAGACAGCTACAAGGAAGCGGCGGATGAAAGTGCAGACCACAAAGGGGGGAACGTGGAGGACAGGTATAAGTGACGACCAACTCGAGAGGATTGAAGTCTCACTGAGCAGACGACAAGAGGAGGGCGGTAAAAAATCCACACTCAGGAAGCACTACCTTTCCCAGTGCTACAACATTATCCTCGAAATAATTAGGAATAAAGTGCATGCGAAGATTTTCGTTTCCATTATGAGACCTGCGATACGGAGGCTTGTTACGTGGCAAAAGTCATCGTTGGAACCTTGGAAATTGGCGGACCAGGTGAAGTGTTTCTGCTTACGAGTGAGGTGCTAGAATCTGTTAATCATTCCACAATCTGTAAACTCTTCGACAGATCGATGTTTCTACTGTGGCCAGAGGGTATACGACATGATGAGGTCTTGCTTTTTTTGACCCATTGTAAAAGCAGGCAAGTCAATAAAGTCGTTTTATCTCGTATATATTTCTATCTGCCTGACATTACTGACCATATGTACATTCAATATCTGAGAGAAGCAGTTCTTCCACCTATAAAAAAATGTGGGAATCTGCAAGCAGATCACCATTCTCATCCTTCACAAAGTTACTTCTAGGTTGGTAACCCCTCTTGAAGGACTTTGAATTTGACGTGGAATGACCTCATGCTTAACCATTGTTTTTTCTTGGGTGAAAATTTCATTTGTACTGTACATATGCGTTTGTATTTATATGACATATTCCTCATCCTACAGTTACTTTGACTAACTTTGGATCCAAAGAATGAAACACAATGTAATGTACCCAACTCTGGTCATAAGAGGATAGAGCTGGATATGTAACAATAGTTCGGCTTCGTACTCATCAGACTGACCGCGTTCGATTCCTGGCGCTACCAGGTTTTTTTTCGGTGAAGTAGTGGGTCTGGAACGGGGCCACTCAGCCTCGTGATGATAATTGAGGAACTAGTTGAAAGAAATGGTGGCTCCGGTCTAGAAAACCGAAATTAACGGCCGTGGGGATTCGTTGCGCTGACCACGCGACATCCTCTATCCGCAAAAGTTGGCACTAACTTCACCGACAAGCGGCGGTCGCTCGGTCAGTATAGTTCGCTTGCGGACTAAAATCACGGAGTTTTTTTTTTGTTCGTACCGATCCGACTACCGACGCTGGACAGGAGACTATTCTAGCACACATAGATAGCAATAAAGTTGGAATCGCATAGAAAATGGAGTTACATATCAAGAGTAGTGTGACTGTTCTTATCACGGACGACTTGCAAGGTACGCGCGAAGTGCAGCGACATCCATGCAGTCCAGCTCGGTCAAGCTTTTTTGGAAGAAGTAGAAAGAAATTGTTCCTGGCGTTCCCGCTGACATGGAGCTTCCGTCGTGCGACTTTTATGCGCTTTCCCCCGGCCACATTTACTAATCCGTGTGTTGCCCAAATGTAATGAAATGTTGAATACTCCGTGGCTGTGCTCACACTTTCATATACGTTTATGTCGTTATGCTACGTGTTTTCCTGCGACGGATGAAATTGTTAAAATTACGGATGTTGTGTTTAGGTTGGCAGTAGAATCTGACGGAATCGATAGTGATTAGCAGACATGGAAGCGAAGCATAAGTGTGAATATATAGTGCTTTTTATGATTCTGCAGCATTGTTGTGCTAGGATTCATAAATTGGATATAAAAGTATGTTTCGTAGTTTACTTATAGTTGTGTCTTTAAATGTGCAGGGTATAACTGAAACCTTCAGTAGGCGTGACCATAAATGCTGTTCCCGCACTGTATGTTTGATTTTACTTGACTGCGAAAGCCCCTTTATTGTTAGAAATATTTAATGCACTTTCTGTATGATTACAGAATGATGTCCGTAAATATATCGCTCTTAGTACATTTGGTTTCTACAAGGGTGGATTACTTGAAGTGAAACTTCGTAATTTTCGCCCTACTCCATACCATGAACTTGATGTGGTAAGTCGTGTAATGTATTCACATGCACATAATGAACCAACGAATGAGAACATTATTCTAACCTAAGCTCTTTTCACTTTCTGTGCACTACCACGCTGAATTTAATGTGGTTAACCATAGCAAATTTTTTACTTCTGACAGCTATAAAAGTGTTTCTTTTTGTACAATTAATTTTTCTTTCTCATATGTGTTACATACGAGAAAGTATTGCGATCTTGAAAAAGAACTTGATCACCAGATTTTGAACATTTCCTCTGATATGTGACCAGAGTGTTCCAGCTGGCATTACAGATGTATTCAGTGCAACAGTGTTGGGAGTGTCAGATTACACTAACATTACCAAAATATTGGATAACTGTAATTATGCATTTCCGGAACCATGTCATACACTTTTTTTCTTCTCTCTATATTGGGATTCCGATCCTGAAGTTTTGCTGTTGAGTTTTGATACACTCTGTATATGTATGAATGGTTTTTGTATATGCGTGAAACTTTGTCTCTGACATTAAGGGGGAACACTGACTGAGAATGTTTGGGAACAGGGTGCTGGGAAAATGTTTAGAGTAAAGAGGGATGAAGTGGTAGGAGGTTGGAGAAAAATGCATTATGAGGAGCTTAATAATTTGTAGTCTTTGCCAAATAAAATTAGAATGATATAGGAGGATGAGACAGGCAGGGCATGTAGCACACATCAGGGAGAAGAGGAATGCAAGTAGGATTTTGATGGTAATTCCTGAAGGAAAGTGATCATTAGGAAGACCTAGACATACATGGGAGGATAATATTAAAATATATATTAGAGGGATAGGCTACATGCATTAAATCACAAAGTTGCAGTGCACTCCTGTTACTATTATTACCAGTTTTAGTGGGGGGGGGATCACAATACTACTAACAGACCAAAAATTAAACACTTCCTTCTTTGACCCTGCTGGAGGGGGTTACCCCATTTTATACCAGTACTTGTTCTGATTGTTCAGGCACCCAGAAGTATACATTTTAATCCTACCTGGATTTTGAATAATCTCACACATCATCTGCCATGAAAGAGGTGAAAAGGAAGCAGTTGGAAACCTAGGAATAATTTTTTCTATAATAGCAATTGGATTACTAAGTTTAGGCCCACTCATGTATGTGTGTATGTATGTAGAGAAATAGGATGAGATGGTATAAGCTAGATTGATCTGGCTCAGGATAGGGACCAGTGGAGGTCTCTTGTGAACATGGCAATGAACCTTCAGGTCCCATAAAATGTTGGGAAATTCTTGAGTTAGCTGAGGAACTGATGGCTTCTTGGGAAGGTTTCAACTTCATGGAGCCAGTTACGTGTGTGAATAGATGTGCACCTTGCTAGAGCCAGAATGATTTTTGAAGATTTTATTTATATTTACTATTAAGAATTTATCCATCATAGGTCAATGCCTCATGTATACAAACATTCATATTCTGGAAATAAGGGTATTATAAATGGACCCCAAACAATAAAATAGCAATTTTGTTGAAAATGGCTGTTAATTATTTTGATTAAATTTAAGGAATTTAAGGTGCCCATGTACCTAAATAAAACTGCATAGGTAATTGGTATCTTCAGGAAAATTATGGTATATGCACAAGGGTCCCAAACACAAAGTGCTGAGTTTGTCAAAGTTGGCTTTACTAGCCAGATGGATTTATTCGTATTTGTTTTTTGGTACTAAATAACCAGAAATATTCTGATCTGTCAATTAGTAGTGGATTTTGTGGGATTTGAGGTTCTCACAGCAGTGGTTTTGAAGAGTACTGTCGTCTGGGATATACATCGTGTAGTCCATTGAAAGTCAACTAACATTTTGGAGGAACATAACACCTCCATCTTCAGGGTTGGGCTCAGCTTTCCATCTGATTTAATGCTGGTTTCTTGCTCAGCATATTCTTTGACCCAGAAGATGGAAGCTAAATGTTTCTTTGAAACATTGGTTGACTTTCAGCAGACCACAGGGTTTTATATCCCAGAAGATAGTACTTTTCAACAGTCTGTTTTGTTCTAAAGGTAATATAGTCAGTTTCAATTGTATATAGGAAAGTATGTGCACTATTTATGTGCTAATTTTTCTTTAACTAGTGACTACTAGTACTGAAGGAATCATTTGCAGTTCAGAGATGTCATATATACAGCAAGCTTGAACTACTGGTTAATTGGTTAGTAGTTTGCAGAACCATCCGCCCCCCCCCACAGAAAATGTATATGAAATAGTGTTAAATCAAAATAAACAGTGAGTGTGATATGTCATTCAGACTTCAGCGATACATGATCATACATTTCTGCATGACAATTGGGAAAGTTTCTCATTTGTAATTTGGTAATATTGCTTATTCAATTAATTTTGATGACATCACTGATAGAAATGTAAACGTATATATTAATTTATAATATGTCTTTTAAAAAATGTACAGATAGTTACATGCCTGGGCATAATAGCATTCAGTAAGGAAACGGAAAGTTTCTCATGAAGCTTAATTTTGTTTTGGGAGATAAATTATTAATTTAAACCAATTTTTAATTTTTCTATGTATTTTATGACACTTCTGTTCCTCAGAAAACCCATTGCTGTTTTACTAGTCAGTGAATCACAAAAGGTTGAGAACTCCTGATGTGTAGCACACCATTTGATGAGGTTTATGTGGCATAGTTTATAAGTAGTATTTATGCTGTTACATATGGCCACGCCATAGCTCAAGCGGTTAGTTGCTGGCTTCCTGGGTTCGATCCCGGGTCTGGTCAAGTGGGATTTCTGGTGGACAAATGGGCGCTGGGGTGGGTTTTCTCTGAGTACTTCGGTTTCCCCTGCCAATCTTCATTCCACCAAATTCTCCATCGTAATCACCCGGGGTAGGTACAGTAGGCCAATGAGTGGCCTCTGTGCCCAGTGGACCCAGCTGGACTCCACCCCCGACTAGCGAAAAAGAAATTATGCTGTTACATTCTGGAATTTAGAAAATGTAGTGTTTTATTTTATGCAGTTTGGATTCAGCCTGGATCGCACAAGGAATGATGCTGTGAATCCATACTTGGAGGACCATCAAGATGTATGTCTGCTTCAAGATTGGACTCATCCAAAGCCCAACAGTGAAACCATATATTTCCGGCTTAATCTGAAGAAGAAGTTGTAAGTAGCATGTTGAGCAAATGAAAATGCATACCTCCTCTATTTAGTATGAAAAATTCATTCTTCAGAATTACCACATTATTCCAAAATTCAGAAAACTAAGGAATCAGGTTCACCTGTATTTATACATGAATAAACTCTCCTAAGAATTAAGATGTGGCCCTAAAAGGGATAAGGAAAAAGAAGTTGGCAGAATAGACAAATATAGTAATTTTTGCTCTTTAGACTATAATTATACTTAATGTGTCACATTATTCAACCAAATTTTTTGCAGTTCATCCCAAAAATTCACTAAAGTAAGATAAATATCTCATAAATAGATTAAGACTGGGAAGTGTATATGGACACACACCTGTCTGTGATCTTTTTAATTCAGGTTTCTTAACATTTTAGGTTTGAAGTGAAATAACACTATGTTGTATTTTAGCAGCCTGTTGCACTCATTGTCATCCATGATATGTATACAGTTGCCATCTTGTAGTGCACTCAATTTCACCTGTTACTTCACGACATGTTTCGGCAACATAGTGCCATCATTAGGTGCCCTAATTACGCTAATCTATTTCATTGCTTGCCTTTATAAAATTATTTAAAAAGTATTTAAAAAGTGCGCATTTGTCAAATATAATAACACACACTAAAACTTGTTAAGATTATTCATCTTATGTGTCATAATTAAAACTTGCTTGTGGTTCTTCCACTATGGGGGTCGTTTTTCTTATATNCCTAATGATGGCACTTTGTTGCCGAAACATGTCGTGAAGTAACAGGTGAAATTGAGTGCACTACAAGACGGCAACTGTATACATATCATGGATGAAATAACACTTATTTTATATATGAGGGTCATACTGAAAGTCATGAGCAACAATTATTTGTAAAGTAATATGCTGTATTATTGACAAACCAAATACACCACCTCAATCTACAGACCTTTCTTTATTTTTCCACATATTCGCCACTTCTTTGCACACATTTCTCCCAGCATTCTGGGAATTTGAAAATTCCCTTTCTGTAAAGTTCTGTTCCAGCCATCCGAAGACACTGACACACCACTTTCTGAATTGCCTCCCTCGTCTCAAAACGTTGTCCATGCAGCTGATCCCCGTCACAAATCCGAAAAGATGGTAGTCGGAGGGTGCTATAAGCGGGGTGTGGAAGAACTTCCCACCCAATCTTTGCAGTTGCTTCCAATGTGAGGTGAGCGGCGTGGGGGTGAGTGTTGTCATGCAGGATGACGATGTTTCATCCCGGACATTTATTGTGCAATGCACGACGGAGCTTGTGCACCGTCTGGACATAACGAGCAGCATTGATGGTTTGCCCAGATTGCAGGAATTTGGTCAGAATAAACCCCTCTGCATCCCAGAAGACTGTGCCCATCACCTTCGCAGCTGATGGCACTGTCTTTGCTTCTTTTTTGATGGAGAATGCAAATGGTGCCATTCCATACTCTGCCATTTCGTTTCAGGCTTGAAATGGTGAAACCAGCTTTTGTCACCTGTCAGAATACAGAGCAAAAAATCATTGCCTTCATGTCTATGTCTCTGCAGTAGTTCTGAGGTGATGGCTTTTCACTGACCTTTGTGGTCTTCGGTCAATAACCGCGGGACCCAACGAGTACAAACTTTCCTATAGCCCAAGCTTTCAATCATCTCCTGTACTGCAATATGCCCTATTCCAAGTTTTCGGGCTATTGTATCCACAGTCACATGCCTGTCATCTTGAATGATCTCATCCAGTCTTTCCCTGTTGCATTCAGTTTAGGCTGTTCTAGGATGACTGCTCCAAGGCTCATCTTCGATGCTGGTGTTCCCATCTTTGAACACTGCTCACACCCATGCACACACTTCCATAAGCACGCTGAAATCTCTGGTGAATTTCTGCAGCAGGGATTTCCTCTTTCACAAGAAATTCGATGACAGCACGCTGGCGAAATGACATCGTTGTCGGCCATTTTGTTAGGAGTGATACTGGTCACGTGATGCAAGCTATTGATGTCACAAGACACTCAAGGTAAACACAACAGCTGGTTCTACCTACCACTGTTCCCAGGTTGCATGCAAAAAGAAGTTGCTCATGACTTTTGGTACGACCTACTTATTTTGATTTTATTGCACGAAAATCAGAGTGAATATTCAGAATGGAATGTGAGAATGACGTTTGTAGTGGGTTGTGTGGGTTCAGCTACATCAAGGAATTAGCTTGTGTTAGTATAATTTTCCCTTGTAAAATCATTATAAGCTGAATGTTCCTAATGTAACTGGTGACATGAAAACTGCTTAACAGAAACAGGCCATTCAACTGGTGCTGTCAGTGAGGAATTTTTTACATAAAAATATCTTGGTGAAGTAACAGGTTGTAGAGTTTTTGACCATAAATGAGGTGATGAGATAATCAGAGGCATTCAAGAAGCATCATTACATATTTCTATCTCATTTTGGAGCTCTAGAGGACAACAGAATAGTGAACGAGATGCCTGTTCGTATGAATTTGAAAGACATTAGTTCTCTGGCATGTAGACCCATTTCTAAGCAGTGACTCTGCGAACAGTGACAATTTCTGGGCAATTGCAAGGTAAGCACATTCCAGTTTCTAGGCAGCAGATTCTAAATTATGCAACAATTGAACTGCAACAATGGTAGCGGGGTGTTTCTATGTCATCCATGCCGAGATATTATAAGCAAAGGACAAAGTCAGTTTAGTGCAGTTCTGTATGGGAGGCTGGAAAGAGAAGACTTTCTGTGTGATATTTGGAGTGTGTGGTACAATGAGACTGTTGTAGTTTCTATGTTAAAATCTGTTGCCAGGAAATGGCTAGTAGAGACTGTAATAGACTGAGGACATTAGTTTGTGTGTGTGTTAACGATCTCTTAAAGTGTAGTAATGAGTCGTGAGTGTGTAAGTGGTCAATAAATCTATTCATCAATCAAAAACCCGTCTATAGTCACACATACTACGTGACAGTGTTATCATGATGTAAAGTGACAGTGGGTTTCCATTTGCCCTACTGGCAACTTTCAGATGAGAAAGGTTAATGTGCAAATTGACCAGAGTGTTACCATTCTCACTGGCATGTCAGTTAAGTTACTTTGTCATGGCAGTAATTAGTGTGTCAGTTTATTCAGCCACTTTTACATCCTCCTAGTGCAGTAGCAAAGCAGGATGTATAAAACTTAAGTAGGACAGACTTTACTCTGTAACTGACATTGATTGCAAGTCTTGTACAGATAACAAACAGCCATACTGCTAGGAGGACTTTTAAGAGCATCCAGTGCTCTAGTAAATGAAGCAGTAGGTCAGTGAAAGTGTTGTTTGATGGTCACTCCCTTTAATTTAAACTAATGTAACCAAACTGTTATCAGCACTTCAGACATCTCCAATACCATTACTTCAAATTTTGTGGCACTTCATCACTGTTCACTTGAACACGTTTTCCCTGAAGTGGGGTGTCCGTGATTCAAAACTAACAGTAAATTAATGCTACTATTGCTGCAGCATTTAATTGCATGAACACTGCTTCTCCTTCTAATTGGCTTAACAATTTTATTGTCAGAAATAATTTCAGGATTCTCAGTTATAATTCTCTATATGCTTGTTCTAGAATACCACCTATAGGACCCTACAGGATCCCTCTAAGTAGTCAGAACTTGTATTGATGGAAATTTGACATATAAATGGATCATTGTTTATATAAAGTTCATATTGGTCTCACAATACAGGTTAAAGAATATGAAGGGAAGTAAAAGTAAAGTAAATAGAGGTATCCCTGTAACAGGCTGTGGAGGCCCGTAGGGTTGTGAGATGTTGAGGTTCCCACATTTTCTAGACAATGGGTTCATAGATGGCGGCAAGGTTGTCAGCCGTACGCACCAGCTGCCCTTTACCCCCAAGAATATTCCTGGTACTCATTTTTATTAGAGCCTGAGTTGACTCCAGGGCCATAGTGTGGATGGAAGGATTAGCTCAATTGAAAAAATCCAATGACTTCATCGGGACTTGAACCTGCGATCTTCAGGCTTGTAGCATACTGCCTCAACCAACTACGGTACTTCATGCCCCCACGAAGGGAAGTAGACGTTATAAATTCTTAATGTGAGGCAGGAGGCCCCCATCTTTTGTAATGCTGTATAAACCTGTTATTTGTAAAATATGCAATTCTCTTGTCATTCCTTCATTTATTTTCTTGGCTAGAAGGAATGTAATGTGCTGTTCATCTCATAAGCCATTTAGTAGTGTTAAGGACGTTTTCTTTTTTGTACTAAATCTGTTAAAGTTCAATGATCTCTTAGTAATAAATATAGGTGAGAGGTAACATGTATTCTTTAGCATTATTTGGTGAGAAAATTATAGTTCATTAAAATTATTCAAATAAACATAAAACATATTTTTCCTTTAAAGGTTACAGATAAATTGCAGTCATGATTTTCAATCAATTCAAATATCTAAAGATACTGAAGAGATGGCTGAAGTACGATCAAAAAGGGGCTATGCAGCATCCCGCTTCAGTGACGCATTTCTCGTACACCAGCATAGAAAGAAGAGACATGCTGAAGGAATTGGGGTTCGAGGTATGAACATAATAGATCTGGCATGAATTATGGGCACGTTTTGCTTCTTATGAAGCAAAATTTGATACCTATGTACCTTTCCTCACCCTTTTCACAGTGCCTGGTATTCAGTATATTTGGCATTAAGTATGTTTAAAATGAGGCTGTGCCATAGTTCAAGTGGTTAGTCACTGGCTTCCCACCGCGGCGGCCCAGGTTCGATCCCAGGTCTGGTCAAGAGGGATTTGTGGTGGACAGAGTGACGCTGGGGCGGGTTTCCTCTGAGTACTTCAGTTTCCCCTGCCAGTCTTCATTCCACCAACAGCAAATAGCAAATACTGTTATCATAATAATTGTCCTGGCGGTTTAAAACATTTAGCCTGGGGCCACATGAGCGCACAAAGTGCGTCCGCTGTAACGAACGTTGTGATGTCCGTTGTAGAAATAAACAAGAGAGGCTAATTGCTTTCTTCTGGCTCCTTTGCAGACAAAAAACTACATGCCACATTCTGCAACTGTGTGGTGTCCTCAGCAACATCCATCATATAAAGTACGAGGGTCGTACTGAAAGTCATGAGCAAAAATTTTTTGTAAAGTAACGTGCTTTATTATTGACAAACCAAACACACCACCTCAATCTACAGACCTTTCTTTATTTTTCCACATAATCGCCACTTCTTTGTACACATTTCTCCCAGTGTTCTGGGAATTTGAAAATTCCCCTTCTGTAAAATTCCATTCCAGCCATCCGAAGACACTGACGCACTGCTTTCTGAATTGCCTCCCTTGTCTCAAAACGTCGACACAGCTGATCCGTCACAAATCCGAAAAGATGATAGTCGGAGGGTGCCAGATCAGGGCTATAGGAGGGGTGTGGAAGAACTTCACACCCCATCTTTGCAGTTACTTCCAATGTGAGGCAAGCAGTGTGGGGGCGAGCGTTGTCATGCAGGATGATGATGTTTCGTCCTGGACGTTTATCGCGCAATGCATGACGGAGCTTGTGCAGCATCTGGATATAACGAGCAGCATTGATGGTTTGCCCAGGTTCCAGGAATTAGGCCAGAATAAATCCCTCTGCATCCCAGAAGACTGTACCCATCACCTTCGCAGCTGATGGCACTGTCTTTTCCTTCCTTTTTGATGAAGAATGCAAATGGTGCCATTCCATACTCTTCCGTTCCGTTCCGTTTCGTTTCAGGCTCGAAATGGTGAAACCAGCTTTCNACTCATCCAGTCTTTCCCTGTTGCATTCAGTTGAGGCTGTTCAAGGACGACTGCTCCAAGGCTCATCTTCGATGCTGGTGTTCCCATCTTAAAAATGTTTCACCCATCTTTGAACACTGCTCACACCCATGCACACACTTCCATAAGCACGCTGAAGTCTCTGGTGAATTTCTGCAGCAGGGATTTCCTCTTTCACAAGAAATTCGATGACAGCACGCTGCTGAAACAACATATCGTTGTTGGCCATTTTGTTAGGAGTGATACTGGTCACGTGATGCAAGCTATTGACATCACAAGACACTCAAGGTTAACACAACAGCTGGTTCCACCTACCACCCTACTCTCTTTTGTCTGCTGTTCCCAGGTTGCATGCAAAAAGAAGTTGCGTATGACTTTCGGTACGACCTACGTATGTTCGTTGCAACAGACGTGCTTCCTATGCTTGTGTGGTCCCAGCCTTAAGTCTGCTATTCTGTGTGTATTTCAGTGTGTTTCGATATCCTTAGTGGCTGCTATTCTTCCAAAAGCAGAAACAGGGATGTAACTTGAACAGCACTTGTGGTGATTCTGCTGGCTGCCAGCTAGCCAATACACGGCCAGCATTTCATCATTAACCATCTCACATCCATTTACATTCACTTGTTAGCATAAAAACGTATAGATCTAAAAAGTTTTAAGATTTATATGGGGTGTGTGGTCCAAAAAATATATGCACACTTTAGTGTGCAATATATCTGCTTAAATAGTTTATTGGTAATACAAATTCAGTACCCACGAAAGACAAAAAGGGATGGCTGTGACACATGTTGAGCTAGAACAAGTTTTCAGAGTGCCCACCATTAGCTTGTAGACACATCTGAGTTTGGCAGACTAATGCATGACCAGCTGTGGTCAAGGTGTCCATAGCGGCACAAGACATTTCAGTTTCTTCCCAAAACGTCTGCAGTGTTGGTGGTTTTCTGCAATATACCACATCCTTCAGGGACCCCCCACATGTAAATATTGTAATATGTTTTGCCACTGAAGATGCTGTTTGGATTGTTAATTCGTTTATTTAACAACCTACAGAGCGTATCTAAAATTAATTATAACACTGTTATGGGTTTACACAATTTACAAACCCTATACACTAATCAATTCATTCGGTCCTCAGTAGTCTTCATGTATTTATAACACAGGAGCTATACCAGTGTCACTGTATTACAAACTCCCAATAACTTCTCACACTATCGGTATGCTTCACGTTCACGATTCGCTCACTACAACTGAACTCTGTGACTGTTACAATTCAACTGACTCCTTAGGCAGTGCAGTTCTCTTATAAACCCTCAGCCAGACAATGGAAAGCGCCTCGCTTCCCTGTTGCCATGTCGCCTGTTTACGGGTGTTGCTGGGCAATGCCATTTAGAGTTGTTTCCTGCTGTGCAGTAACCACGGCATCCCCCGCCACATCACCGCGGCAATGGTTGCCTGACACAGCCACTCCTCTGCCATGTCACTGTGGGGAGGGGGGCAGAGTGTTGACTGGCCTGTTACCGTAGTAGCAACAGCGCTCTGATGCCGCCACGTCACCGCTGGTGGGGGAGGGGATGTCCTCCATAGCGCAATGCATCACAGTATCAAGGGGGGTTAAACCAGGCAAACGTGTGATAACATCTGACATCTTGGTGGTAGTATGGTGGTGCTCCAACTTGTTGAAAGTAAAATGGCTCATTTTCATGGAGCTGATGAATGGCAGGTAAAATGGATATAGAAAGCATGTTGAAGTACATAGGGCCAGTAACCGTTCTTTCAAAAAATAACACAAAAAGATCTTTGCTTGTGCATGCCATTAGCCTCAAATATTTCATGAATGCATGCAATTGTTAATCTTATTGGAAGTTCTATTGCAAATTCACGCTGTTACTGTATTTGTACTTAGGACACATTTTCGGATTTCCAGTGCCACTTCAAAATTATCTTGGATTGCTTGAACAGCAACTGTTCTGCCGTTCGGTAAGCTGGCTCTGGCATTCATGTGACTGGCATCATATTTTGAGGGATATCACACTACACACCATATATTACATTTCCATTTAACTTTGAAAATGTATGTAGATAACCTATGTTAAAGTGTGTATACATTTTCTTAGCCCTTCTCCCCCCCCCCTCATTTTTTTTCTTTTTCAGAGATTTACAGAAACTGCAATTTTTAGTTAAAAATAAAGAGTAAATATTTGAGATATGAGGTCCTCACAGCAGTGACTGTGAAGGTTACTGTCTTCTGGAATGTGGCACCATGTAGATTGGTAGTTAGGTACCAGTGTTTTGGAGGAACCTGATGCCTCCATCTTCAAGGTTGAATGAGATGGAAGTGGTAAGTTCCTCAAAAAGTATTAGTATGTGTCTACCAAATGATAGGCTTCTTCAAAGACAAGCAGTTTATTTCTGGTTTAAACAAGTATATTAATTACAGCATTCATAAAAGATTTGTTTCGATGTTGTTACTTTTTAGCCACTGTGGAGTGCATTTCATTCTTAACTTAGCAGGTCTGTAGGCACTGAAACATTTTGTGTGTGTAGATATTGTAATTTGTCACTCTCAGTTGATGGTGTCATTTTGAATTACATTTAACACATGATGTGAAGATCAGGTTATCCACAATTTACACATGTCCTTTAAGAGACGTAACAAAAATGTTCCTCACTGAATGTGGCTGGAGAGAATTTGTTAATGTAACTTTGAAGGAAATCCCTGAATTACAAGTGCTTGAGAGCAAGGAGCCTGGAGAAATCTTGGATCTACAAGGGATGAAGTAAGTGAGCAGTTTAAGTTGATACATAAAGAGAAACTTTGTGATTTATACAGATTACCTAATATTATTAAGGTAGTAAAATCGGGCTATGATGGACTAAACTTGTCGCTAGGATGTGAAAGACAAATAGTGCATATAAAAATTTGATGAAGAAACTTTATGCAAATGGCAACTTGGCATGTAAGAAAGAAAAAAGGGTGAAAGTAAAGTTTTCCCTGTACTTAATTAAGCACTATGCCCTGAAGACATATTGGGAAGTGGAGGTGTAGCTGCACCATTTTTGACCTTGACACTAGATGGAGGTGAGAGGTCAGGTTCATGCCGCAATTGCTTGTAAGAAGGAAATGGAAGGTTAAAATAAAAATGGTTCTTAAGGACTTGTGTTAGGAAAATGGGAGTGCTTAGATGTGACTGAGACTTGGGCCCGGTGGTAGGTTTTTGAACTGGCAGTGATAAATCGTAAGGTTCTGTTACTAGTGAGTTAGTAAAGCAAACACCACCCTGTTTTGGTCTTTCTTGCCACCACAAGAAACAAATGTTGAAATGTTCAGAGTGTCATGTATGGCTTTTGTGGTGCAGGGAATCTAAGTGTTACCAGACCAGTCCATGCAGGAAAAGGATGTCCAAAATTAGAGAAGCTGGAATTTCCCATTACTGAAAGAATTTCTGATGGAGTTAAATATTTCAATACTAATGTAAGTTGATCACCTCTTTACACAAAATGCTGTTTAAAGTTAGTCACATCATGTCTCGTGGATGTGAAAGATGTTACTTTTTTATAGTCCTGTATAAGATGGGTAAAATATATGAACTAGTTAGTTAATTAATAATATTGTCACCATCATCATTCACTGGTATTTATACCAGGAGTTTTTGCATTCTCTGTTCTGTAATGACTGTTTTTTTTGTCTGTATCTGCTCTTTCCTTGCTCTGCAGTGTAAGTGTGAATCTGTAAGTGTGGTGTACTGAACTTGCTAATGTCACTACAACCGTAAGTATACGCCATCATTTGGGAGTGAATTTTAGGTGTCTACTTATAGACAATACAAGATGTATCAAATTATGTGTCATTCTTGGCCCAGAGGTTTTTTGTGGGTTTCTTCAGTTCCACAAGGCAAATTCTGGCATAGGACTTTAACACATTGCGGACCGGTTGTTTAAATATTTAAATCACCCTGGGAACTGGGGTTTTTAAGCCTAGCACCCTAACTTGTGCACTGTTCACTTTAAAAATTAATATAAAATCTCCTAATTAATTTTATGAACTAAAATTTTTGGAGAACACTTACCAGAGCTCCTAGAAGTGCTTGCGCATGTGATATCTCTGGAAACATTCCCCTTTGTGAAGATTCATCATGCAGAATTTGCAGATGTACGCAGTCCTACTCTTCTTCTTGTCTACTGCGCACACACGGCACTGCCTGGAAGGGTACTTCTTACAATGTTCACTCTTCACAATTCTCACGAGGGTGTGTTTCCGCATATCACCCAAGAGTCATCCAGGGGGGTCCACATGAGGCCTCCGGCGGGTGCGAACAAATGGCCCCGGCTGCACTACGTCTGTGTCTGACGCAGGTACTGCCGCCACCGTGAGGTCAGTAGCTCAAGCTTTTGCCAAGTTCAACAGAAATGCTTTGTATTTCAAAGTAGAATTTCTGTTCACCTTTTTGAAAACCGAAAATGAATTGAAAAGTGCTCAGTTTATAAGCCACAGTGCGCTGTCACTGTCACTTTCACTGAGGCTGGCCTCGCTATCAGAAGACAAAGCAGTTGGTAAATCTGATAGCTCATCGGAGAACAAATCTAATATTTCTTGTTCTCCGAGAGAATGCTTCGCCTGCAACTGCTTTCGTCTCTGATCCATGTTGCACTGCTAACTTCCTGGTTCATACGTGGAAGCTTGGACTCGAACAAAGGCTTTTTTCTTTAGGGTGTGACAGGAAATGGGCGTGCTCATGTTACTGGCTAAGCTAGCAAACATTCCCGAGGTCAACTACGCATGATGCAACATGGCCACACAGCGAGCTATAGTCGGTTGCAACATAACGCGTCAGAAAAGGGCCAGTTGGCCCGCCCAGTCCGCAATGCAATAGAAACATAGAGGGCCAATTTGCCCCTCCGGTCCTGAATGTGTTAATTAGGATGTGACCACTTCCTTTCATATCCTTTCCAGTTCATTATTCACTAATGGTCTTGTCATTTGATGCCGTATTATCTTGTAAATTGAAAGCATTATTAAAATCAGGAACATACTATAAGTAAAATACATGTAATTCATATAGAATGATGGTCTGTGATTTGATAGATTTGCTGCTGTTAACAGGATTATTTTCTTTTTGTACTGTCCATTGCCTGAAGAAGATGTGAAACATTTTAGACATTGGCTGTCTCTCCATCATCAAGCAAAAGGAAAAGGTAGCTACTCATAGTAGTAAATATAGTACATCTTTGTATATAGTCAGTGGACAGTGCCAAAAGAGAAGGCTTTGTGATCTGTTAGCCGCGTTAATAGTTCCTGCAGAGTAAAGCACTCTTTCCTTTCTCCAGATAGTGGAGACAGAATGAGCCTATGAAACAATATGCTGCTGCAGGTGTCTTCCCTCCATCACCTGAGGATGGAAACAGGATGATGGACAAAGTCCAGAAACCCAGTAATTTCGATATACTTCTTGTCTAGCCAGGCAGTGGACATGGAAAATGGTCTTTAAAAGTTTCTTTGATTTTTCAGTATTTGAAACATTAATACATGCAATGTTTTTTTTTTTTGTACAGTTTGTGGTATCTGTTGAAAGTGAGATTGATGAAGGACTGTACAGCTTATATTTCCACAATTGTCCAAATTACAAAGATGGTTCTCCAGTGGTTCATAATTTTATGGTAAGTGTAGTTTGACTGCTGTAAATTTTAAAACATTATGAATCATTGTAAAGGAGTGGTAGAACATAGAAGTATATTTTACCAAACATTACAGTGCAGTGTTAGCATTTGTCTTTCCTGTTCAGGCGGTTTCTGATTTGAACCTCTTCTGGGAGAGCCTGTGTAGTTGATACAGTGTGATTAAGTAGACTAAAGAAAGGATGTATTACTCCCAAAATTATGAGTAAGTGTTTATTTTCTTGCAGTTGGAGATTGAAGAAAATAACAGTGGAAATTACTTGTCAGCTGGTGAGATGCCTCTTCCAGCCCTCTACTTCATGATGTCTCTCCTCTTTTTCCTCTCAGGCTGTTTCTGGCTATTCATTTTGCGCAAAAGCAAGTGAGTTCAACCTTTTTCTACAACTTGTAAACTTACTAGCTTTTAATAAGTATAGTGTATGTATGATTTGTGTTCCCATTCAAACTTCCCTTAGCTTTAAAGTTTGGATATTGTTGGAATTGTCTTAAAGTACTAATGTTTTATGCCTAAGGAGAAAAGTAATGATTTTCAGCCTACTTTCCTTATTTTATTTAGGAAGGAAGCGAGTGATCAGCTTTACGCTCTAACTGTAGTGGCAGAGTGTTTGGTATATATGTGGTAGGAAGCTGGTTGAACCTCATAACCCTTCTAGATGTGGTGGAAGGGAGAAAATGTACTTCCTCTGCTAGGTGTTGAACCTTGATCATGCAGCCCATAGCTTGTAGTTTTACTGCCAGTGTATTCCTGTGTTAACAGTCAAAACACTATTCAGCATCACACTTTCCATGACACACGCACATTCCCCCTCTCCCAACTCTAGTTGATTATGTTGTAACATGTATACCCATCGCTAGACAACAGTTCGGTAAACACATTTCCGAGGTACGCACTCAATAGTGGGACCTCCATTGCTGGTTACCAGGTCACTAGGCACATTTCATAGCAAGGGATAAAACACAAATAACGACAGAGTAATACACAAACTAGTTTGAGGTGGTGGTCTCTTGTTGGTTCACCCCCAGTTTTAAAAGAGAGTTCTTTTATGAATTAATTGATTCGCAAAAGATTTCAGTTCAGTCGCAAGTGATTCTTCATCTGTCACTAATCACAAGGGAAGAGAAGACACTCATAGTCCAGTAAGGAAGGGAGCAAGTCTTAAACAGTCATCGATTGTGAGCTGTTATAATTAATTGTAATTGTAATAAAAGTTTCAGTACATCCAATCCAGAACCCATTATTATTAGTCACACAAAACAAACACACGCACACACACACACACACACACACACACACACACACACATATATATATATATATATATTGATACATGTCTAACTGT
>NW_019718282.1:21540-30370 GCF_002891405.2 Cryptotermes secundus
CGTCTGTTATGTTCACGATGCCATTTACATTTTCATTTGAGGAGTATGCAGATATGATTTATGTGTACGGGTTTTGTGACGGTAACTCAGTTCTTGCCGTAGCTGAATATCAGCAACGGTTTCCAAATTGTAGAATACTGAACCAGAGAGTGTTTACTGGAGTTTACCAGGCATTGCGAGATACAGGTAGACTTCCTGGCGTTCATATTGCAGCCGAGCATGGTTGTTAATGAAGGCGTCAATGAAGAAGGAATTGTTCGTATGGTACACCACAGTCCACATACAAGTGCGCGAAGAATTGCAAGACGTCTTCATGTTCCCCACACAAGAGTGTGGAGAACACTGCATGCAGAGGGCATGTATCCATACCACGTGCAGCGAGTGCAACATCTCCAACCTGGTTTTTTTGCTGAGAGGCTGAACTTTTGCAAGTGGCGCAATGGCAGTTGCCAGCTGATAGGTCCTTTCATCTTGGAAGGTCGTCTTACAGGAGAGGCATACCTCAGATTTCTGCAGGAGGAATTGCCCCAACTTTTGGAGGATGTGCCTTTGGATAAACGAAGTCGTAAGTATTTCCAACACTACGGGGCTCCTCCTCATTCTTCACATGGAGTTACAAATTTCCTGAACTATTGTTTCCCTGGGTGATGGATCGGATGTTGCGGTCCCCACCATTGGCCAGCCAGGTCTCCAGACTTAAGCCCACTGGATTATTGTATGTGGGGATAGATGAAAGAACTGGTTTACAATGTGAAGGTGGCAACGCGAGACACTTTGCTCACTTACCTTCTGGACGCCGCTGACCACATAAGAAACAGTCAGCTGAAGCTGCTACGTGCTACCCGCGCAGTTCACAACCGAGCGGCAGCCTGTGTTGCGGCCAGTGGTGGCATTTTCGAAAATCGGCTTTAAGCACCAATAAATTTAAACTAAAGGTAATTTCACGAAGTTAACTTTGCATTCTTACTTTAAATGTATCATATATTATGCTGGTTTATTATTTTGTTCCGTTTATTGTCAGTAATCGTTACCTTCTCTTCTGAGTTTAAAACGGTCATAACTCCATAACCATCCAAAATCGGACACATGTTTATATGAACTTTTTTGATCACAAAGACCTAGGAAATCACCTCCTGCAGTTATGCCCCAAAGTTATGAAACACCCTGTATATACAGGGTGTCCCAGGAGGAATGTGCCAGACTTTGGGANAGGGACGAAGATTACAGAGGGGAATAGATTTTGGAAGTATCCTGAATGCAACACTGGCATAAAGGACAGAGGTCCGAAACGGCGACGACAAGTCAGCAAACAATTGGAGGACCCTGCTAANACAATATAACCCAAAACACATCTGTCCAAAGTTGAACGTTTACAGAGATAATGGCCCGAGAAAAGTGTGGTCTTCTGGCGGATCCACGCACTGTATCTGTCAGCTGAGAAGTCATATCTATGTTTGTCCTTGAGTGTGGTGATTCACACTAGCTGTAAGCTTATATGCTACCTTCAAGATACGTTGCAGCCGTGTTGTGAATGGATGGTAAATTAGTTGTGTGGAGTTGCTGAAATGCCTTTTGTGTTTTCACACGTGGAATATTGTGATATGCATTTTCTGTATGGATTTTGTGGTGGCAGTGCATGTGCTGCTGTTGAAGAATGCCAATGGATTGACGGATTCCATCTCGAAGTGTATTTACGCAAATTCACCAGACATTGCGTGATACTGGTTCTCTTCCGGGTGTTTCTGTGCACTCTGAAAGGGAGGATGTACGAATGAGAAACACACGAGAGAACATTCTTGAGATGGTTCAGAGAAGTCCGTGTCCGTCCACTCGTAGAATGGCCTCTCGCGTTGGCATATCACGTATGCAGGTGTGGCGAACTTTACATGATGAAGAGTTGTATCATTACCATGATCAAAGGGTACAACATCTGGAACCAGGCGACCATGCTCAGCGTATGGATTTCTGCCACTGGATAAAAGCTCATCCCGAACTGTTAAGTGTCATTTTATTCAGTGACGAGGCGTCTTTTACCCTGGACAGTGTAAATAATTTACGAAATGTGCGTACGTGGTCCCATAATAATCCACATGAGATAATGGTAACGAAATTCCAAAAGAGGTTTTCTGTGAATGTATGGTGTGGTGTGCTTGGGAACAGATTGTTCGGACCTTTTGTGTTTCACAAAAATTTAACTGGAAACATGTATGAAGCCTTCCTGAGGAGTAGTGAGTTACCATGTTTGTTGGATGACATTGCAGCTGGCAGAGGACACTGAACAATTAGTATAAAGTGGGTACTGTATTTTAGTAGTTATGTAGTCGGCTTATACTAGAGTGTGCAGCCAGCCATGTTACATCAGAGCTTGCCATGCATGTGTCGTGTATAATGCTTGGAAACCTAAGGACAACTATGACATGTCATGTGAGTTTTTTTGTAGTTCAATTTAATGGCTTCATGTCGCTGACTAGTTAATTTGATGTTACGTACATTATTAACATTACAGAAACCACATATTCCTGCCAGTTTTAATATGTATTTGCTAATCAACAAGTGTGGAACACCTGTCAAAGTTTCACACTTCTCTGGCCATTATCTCCGTAACTGTTCAACTTTGGACGTAGGTGTTTTGGGTTATATCGGCATACTTTAACATAAGGAACACCCTCCCGAAGTCGGGCACATTCCTCCTGGGACACTCTGTATATATATATATATCCAGTCTTTCATCTCATTCAGCATAAATAGCTTATGTGGTTAATATAGTGTTGTTTAACCTGTCAGTGCTGGCAGACATTTAAATTCCTACTCAACTCTTATGCCAGAAGATATTTAAATATTTAAATCGGAGAGTGCAACATTTCACTTAAAGTGTAATAAATCGGGGAAAACTGAAGTTCTGCTTTTCTAATTTTCACACTACATTCAGAAATGTATATAGAATCAGTCTATTAATCCACACTGCTTTAAAATTATTTTTTGGCACAGTAAGCCTATAAAAATTAGGAATGATAGTATCATATTACCTTAGAAGTTCAGCTGGGTGTGTTAGTTGTGAAAACATTCCACACAGAGTCCCATGTCACATGAGTCACACCAGTACACAGTTTTTGACACACAACATGCTGTTTCTGTGGTTTTGATTTCTTCGCAGTTGGTGGAATCTTGCTTATAAAATTTCTTTCTCTTAGATGGGGCACTGTTTTGTCTGATGAATATCGACCTGGCACTTTGTGTTCTACAGCATTATCATATTTCACAGAGAGTTCCTCAATTAACTGAATTCTGATTGACAATTGATCTATTCTTTTCCTTGTGTTATTCCTACATATTATCATCGCATTCAGTAATTTCCTTTTTGCCCCTTACAGTTTTGCATATTCTCCCAATGGATGTTTGTGCTATTCTCAATTCTGTCATTTACCACAGAATCGAGAGAAGCAAAAGCATCCATTTTCAGTGTCTAATTTCGAATCTGATAAAACACTGTTCTGATTTGGTTTGAAGTAAATATATTCTCCACTGGTCATGACACAACACAGCTGGCCACTCATTTCCTTTTGGCTGGCCTTTGCTAACCAGACTGCATGATGTGTATTTATAGAACAAAGGGGGATTACAGTATAGTGAACTGTTTGTCATTTGCTACAGTAGCAGTCATAACACACTTCTTAGAGTCAACATCACGTCTCAAAGTCATAGATTCTCTGCGTGTCTTCTCATAGTTACAAATACCAACGTTGAAGCAGCACAGTTCAGAATATGCCTCAAGAGAATTGACTTTTCATTCAGTCTGGATAGAGGATAGTACACAGTATCGATCTAACATATTTAGTTCATAAGAATTCCCCTAAGCAGAGGTAGGTTTGTATGGTAACAAGTGCACCAAGTGTTGAAATTGAAAACTTTTTCAAAGAATTCAAATGTATTACAACTCCAGCAGGAAGTTCAAAGTGGGACAACAGATATACGAAATGATAGCCCCAAATTTCCTCTTTAATTTTATACCAAAACAATTACTTTACATGAAAAACAACGGTTCAGATTACAAGCTGAAACTTAGAGCTGCAGTGCATGTACAGTACACTGACCCCGGCGGCATGTGACAGAAACTGCTGGGGTGCAGTGCACCGACCCCGAAACTGAAGGATTAATAGCCTGTGAAGCAGTCTAGCTGTTGATGACATAGGATTTGAGGTTTTTGCTGCTGTGAATGTTATGCTGTGGTCATCTTGCTTGTAGCCTTGTAGGTAGGTACCACATATCCCATAACCAGTCTCACTGATGATAATATGTATTTGGTGAAGAGCACAAATACAACACTCTTAAGCACATAATTTTCTTCATTCTGTTGCTGCTATCTTGTATGCATGGATATTCTGTTCAACACACTTCTTCTTCCTTTGGAATGACAGAACAGATTTCTTAGCCATATGTAACAGAAGATAACTTTTTTTTTTAGCTCTCTAAGTAAGAACTGGGAAATTAAAAGATTGTGAACTGGATGGTAGCAAGCATTTCCTGAACTATGGTTATTTAGCCTTCAAATTTAGAAGTTCCTAATGAAGTATTATTATATTTTGTTGTTTGCAGACACCCAGTGTTCAAGATCCATTACTTTATGGCAGTACTGGTATATTTGAAGTCCTTGTCACTGATGTTCCATGGAATTAACTATCACTTCATTCAAACCAAGGGAGAACACATAGCAGCTTGGGCCATCCTGTACTATGTTGCACACCTGTGAGTTACCCTAATTAAAATGTTTACTACTCGCATGTGTCTGCATAAATATGATAGGTGATTAGTTTTGATATATTGGATTTTTGGACTTTATCCATCGTCCTGGTTTTTAAGATAACAAATAAAAACACGACGTTTCGGAAACTGGATCTGTTTCCGTCCTCAGGTGAGGGAAAGCACCTATTCTGTTGGGTCCGTTAGAAAGAGCTAGCCTCAATCACTGTGTGTTGTCAGTGTGTTATACACCATTGTCAGAATCCTGTAGTAACTACGTGATTAGTTTTCCCAGACTCATGGTAATCTTTTTGTAACTAAAGACAGACAATAATAAGGCTTTACTCAATGTTTAGAAAAACTTTACCCTAGTCAAACGTGTATGCTGCGGTCAGTATATTCTACAGATTTTCTCTCAGTTGTATTTTATTGCTCTCCCAAGTACTGCTTAGTTTAATGCAATGAATTGACTATATCTCTCATGCACAGCATAATTTGATGCACTTCATTTCCAAACACCAGTCTAGTTTCAGATGTTTTTCAAACTTGTTCTTTTTTTTACTGTAGTGTTCAGTATTATTTGCTTTAGCTATCAAATTCATTCTGATTTTCCTGTACATTATAACATTGAAGAAAATATGAATGTATCCATGGCCTCCAGTGGAGAGAGACAGAAAAAATAATTTAAATGTATTTTGTATTGAGTACTTTGTGCTATTGTAGTTTGTTCTGTGGATTGATTCTTATGCAAAATTTTGTAATTGCAGGTTGAAAGGTGCAGTGTTATTCATCACTATTGTTCTTGTGGGTACTGGCTGGACTTTTATTAAACATATCTTGTCTGAGAAGGATAAGAAGATATTCATGATAGTTATACCATTGCAGGTTTGTACATATTAGAGATACACAGTTCATAGCTTAGATTTAAATTACATTCCACGCACTAGCATAGAAAATGTGGGATCCTCAATTTCCCAAAACTCTGTGGGCCTCCATGGCCTGTTACAGAGATTGGGTTGCAGCATGCTGTTTGTCAGTTCTCTTTATTCTGAGAAACTTCATATTGGCTGCTTCTCCTGACATTTATTTTCTTAATGCACTTTTTGGGCTTTATGAAGTGGGACAGCTCAGTCAGCAAAATTGCTGGCTATGAGCAGGATAACTAGTATATTATTCCTGGCAAAGGCATACATTTTCTCTTTGCCACAACTGAGCCAAGATAAGCTTCAAGTCCCATCCAGCCTCCATGTGTAGAGTCCCAGGACTCTTGTGGGAGAGTAAAATGTCTGGTGTATAATGCCGACTACTCACCTCCGTTGTGTCTGAGGCTTAGAAGGTGAGGACATCTACCTCTGCTTCGCTTTTTGTCTTTGTGGCATCATGCTTAGGGACAAGGAAAATTATCTTTACATTTTATCGTTTGTGTAAGAAAACTCGGATTTAGTCTTGCAAAAATGTTCGTATTTTATGTGCAGGCACTGTTAAGATGTAATGTTTCAGCTTCAAAAGAAAATTCTAACCCCAGAAAATTATTTTAGCACCATATTATTCTCTTACAATTGCCACTTTGGTGGAGGCACAATTTAGTTTTTAAGAATATTTCATTGAGGATTACAAACAGATTTATAAAGCTTCATGAGGCAGCCAATATTTTATTACATGAGTTTGACAGTGAAATGTCTTATGATACTCTAGGCCTGAAATGGATTAACTGGTCTGTATTTTGGATGCCTCTGCTGAAAAATATTCTTGATTTTTTTATACTTTATGAATTCACTTTGCTTGGCTTAATGGATAAAAATAAGTGAAAGGAGATTATGACCTTTTACCACTGTAAAGAATTCCTCAAGAACTTGATATGTTCTCATTTGAGGTAAGTTTTATACAGTAAGTTTGGAATCCCTAATGAGCCTCGGGGTTATGTTCCCAAATGGAACCGACACTGACTTTACAAAAGCCTAAATGAAAACTCGAGGTTTGAGAAGTCACAGCTCATTGAAGCTGTATTAAGTTGATGTTCCTTCATTAAACACAAAAAAAATCAGATAATATTAAATAGAAGTATGACCATAAAAATGTCACAAAAGATGCACCGCAGTAGTAATCAGGAATCAATGAAATTGGTTTTGAATGTCATTGTGGTCCTTTCATGTCTCTCTCTTGACATGGAAGTTAATGATTTTGCCTAGCATGTACAAATTAAAACTACAAGTATATAAAACCAGCTGTCACAGTTGACAGAACTGGAAATGACTAGAAAACTACGGACACTTGAAATCCACAGTTCGCCATGGTTTATTTTGAGAAGCTAATAGTCAGTCACTTGGTCAAGAAATTCTGGACCTTGTATGAAATCCAAAAGTTTAGTGCTTTGTTCAGAGTGCCTGCTACTGAACCTTATCTTGAGCCAGAAGAACCCAGTCCACACCCTCACACTCCCTTTCTTATTTTCTTAAGATCCATCTTAATATTATCCTCCTGTCTGTCCTTACCTGTTTAAAAATGTTTCAAAGTTTGATTTGTTTCATTCTGGTCCGTCACACTAACAATATTACGAAAGGTTAATTAATTCCGTCCAGTGTGACTGATGGTTTTTTCTTCTTAGTCTTTCATCCTTACATGTTTTGGTATTGTAATGATATCCTTCTGAAGATGGTCCATAGGACCAGAACATGTAAAGGGTAAAAGATTAAAAAGAAAAAAACAATCAGTCACAGTGGACGGAATTAATTAACTTTTTGTAATGTTTCCAAATTTGAATTGTACGTGAACTCCATTTACTGTTATTGCTGTTGAATTGCCATCAGATGAGGGAAGAACAAATTCTGATTATTGATACAAAATGTTAAAGGTGCTGGCTAATGTGGCTGACATTATCATTGAAGAATCAGAAGAGGGAGCAGTTGAACATCGGACCTGGCGCAATGTATTCACGCTAGTGGATTTCTTATGCTGTGGGGCCATCCTCTTTCCTATTGTTTGGTAAGTTGGAATGGGCATACCATTATGATTTGTTATTTAATGGACACAGGCTAACATGGCTTCAGGTATTGAAATTTATCAGAAAGGATTTTCATTTTTGAAACAGCTGCCTATTTGTCAAAGTTTTCTCTGCAGGTTATATTGGATGCATACAAATATAACTTCTTAGCCTATTACAGTGCAAAATGAAAAATTGTGTGACTTAACCTTTATCAGCCGGGCCATTTAAATTCTGGTAATGGCTGCGGGCCAGAGTTAATTTAAATGCCCGCCATTGTAGAGTAATAAAAATTGTAATCATGTTACTCAAAATGCTGTGATTTCTACAATTTTTGTGATAAACGAACGAAATAAATGCCTCTTTTATCTAGAAAGAATATAGAATCAGATATTGTAATTTACAGATTTTAGAATCTGTAAAAATTGTTACATTGATTCCAAAAAAAATTTTCCCCAATTTTGAGCGTCTGTCCACAAAAATGCATAAAGCTTCTGCACAAAACGTTTCTGCAGTATAAATGCATGCTGCTGACACACTGCCTGTATTGTAGTGTGTTTCGTGTGTCACGCTACGAATAAGTTCACATAGGCCTCAAATTCCGTAGAACATTTATTGTCCTTCACGCTTACACAATCATTTACACCCGCAGTGTTGCGATCACTGCTTACTATAACTCGGCGACACTGGACTGGCTTCGCTGGTGGTGTATAGCAGACTCCTTTCTGCAGCGGATATTCCAGGGCTTTCTTCTTTGGAGGCTATTCCGAGACTTTCTTCTTTGGAGGCTCGATCACAACTGGCCTCTTAGCTGGCCCGATGAAGACTGACTGTTTCTCCCTGAAGCTGGGCTATTTATAACCTCGCCCGCTGTTAGGCAATGAACCCTTTGTTATAACAGTGGAAACGTCGCTTTGTTGGCTCCGCGTTTCCTACGCAATAACCCATTGTTATCGCGTTGTCTCTGTGGGAACCTTCGCGTATTCTCGTAACCGTGGGGATTCGATGTTCTCGGTACAATGGCTCACTGCTGGGGTTACAGTGCCGCTATTGTTACTTCCTATGTAACGGTCCATTCTAGCGTTTCCCTAGAAGTTACTCCTCTGGTTTGCC
>NW_019718282.1:30415-34775 GCF_002891405.2 Cryptotermes secundus
TTCCGCTTTGGAGGGGGCCTACCCCTCCATAAGATCCAATTCTTGGCCCTTAACTTCCTCGGGTGTTTCTTATATCGACGTAACAGCATCTGAAGTGTGGTTTGAACTTGCTGACGTCGTTCCTTGTGTTCTTCCCGCCAATTGCTGGTACGGGGTCGTGGCGCCAAGTCCTTTCTCCGGCATCCGAAGGTTCCCTTGGGAGTTTCCTTCTTGAAGTCCTTTCTCCAACGTCGTGCCACTGTCGCGCGACGGGATGTCCTTCTGTTTGTGACGGCCAATTCCTTCGGGGGTCCACGACTCTCCCCTGCCGAACCCCCCCCTCTCCGGCGGCGGCGCTCCGCGGTCAGCCCCCGGTCCCCACGCCACTTCCTCGGCCCTCTGACCGGCATTCTCGGGGCGTCCTCTACGGGGACCTCTCGATGCTCCAGTACGGACTGCATCGCTTCTGGGTGGGGCTCAATCTTCTCGTGGGTGGTTCTCTTCTCTTCCCCCCAGGCTTTCCAATCGGCCATCAGCTCCTTGTGTCTGGCTTCCGCCTTGGCCTGGTCAGCTTTTCTATTGGCCTCCATCGTTTCTTGGTAGGACCTCATGTTGGTGTCCATTCTTGCCAGCATTTCTTCTTTGTCGGTTTTTCTATCTTCTCGCATGGCCAGCAGGAGTTCCATTATCTGTTGTGAGTCCATTATTTTTTTTGTGAAGGACGCGTGTTAAAGTTCGAAGTCACTTCTGACACCAATGTAGCGTGTTTCGTCTGTCACGCTACGAATAAGTTCACGTAGGCCTCAAATTCTGTAGAACATTTATTGTCCTTCATGCTTACACAATCATTTACACCCGCAGTGTTGCGATCACTGCTTACTATAACTCGGCGACACTGGACTGGCTTCGCTGGTGGTGTATAGCAGACTCCTTTCTGCAGCGGATATTCCAGGGCTTTCTTCTTTGGAGGCTTCTCGTCGAAGCTGGGCTATTTATAACCTTGCCCGCTGTTAGGCAACAAACCCTTTGTTATAACAGTGGAAGCGTCGCTTTGTTGGCTCCGCATTTCCTACGCAATAACCCATTGTTATCGCATTGTCTCTGTGGGAACCTTCGAGTATTCTCGTAACCGTGGAGATTCGATGTTCTCGGTACAACGGCTCACTGTTGGGGTTACAGTGCCGCTATTGTTACTTCCTATGTAATGGTCCATTCTAGCGTTTCCCTAGAAGTTACTCCTCTGGTTTGCCGACACGTTACAATATTTTATCTGGCAAGAGGAGAGGAAGTTTATGTTTTCATTGCACATTCTCCAGTCACTTCGGCTTACTATATACACGAGTGTGGGCGAGTTCTTATCCTACTTTGTCCTTATGAAATTCTGTCTGTTTATATGTCGGACTAAAAACACAGAGGTACTGTTCTTGGAATATCCCCTCAATGCCCCTTGCGTCCTCATCCCTTCAGAATCGACTGTACCGCATTCTGAATGGTGTGATTTATGAGCGGCCCCTCAATTTCGGCTTCTTCCATGCGAAATGGGGCCATGGTGCATAGTTGAAATTGCGATGTTTTATAAGCGTTATGAATAGAGGAGACCACTCACCATCACTAGCCTACTTCCTGCTAATACGAGACTGATGTTGCGTGTGTGCGCTTTGCGTGGAAAACAGAGTTACATACGGACAAAGTGCATGAATTGCGACATTGGACTCTGCATTCAGTTAACATGCAACATTCAGTTAGATGATGCAGGAGGGAAGACAGTCTCATTATAAAGCTGGTGTCCAAAAATAATCTAAGTAGAACAAGAATTTCTATCTTAAAATTAGATTTTAAAACACTGTGTGCACGCGTGGACTGTGAGTCACAATACGGTGTCGTTCGACCACTCAGCTTTACTTTAAAGTCCCCATATGGTGTCTTTCGGCTCATAAAGGTTAAATACAGTTTGTTATCATTGAAACTGAACCTTTTCAATTTCAGGGTGGAAGCAGTGAGGCTCATCTTTGGATTTATAAGTTTGATCATGATATCCAGATGAACATACATGAAATAATTCAGAAAGTAGTAAAAAATATCTAGGTTTGAAATATAATGAGACTGCTGTCAGTAGGAGTGGAATTAAATGTGTCACTTGTTAACTTGCAATTTATATTGTAACAGATTGGATTAACACATTGCCAGGCAACAGCCGTGTAAACATGGTCCAGCACACGACAGTAAATGAGGCTCCATTTTCTATGTTTTCCATGACGAGCAGCAGTGGAACAGCGAGTTTATGCAACCCTTTTCTAAGCCACGGCTCAGTAAACACATTTCCGCCTATCAGACCTTGCTATGAAAGTGTGACATAATCAACAATAGAGACATTATTTTCTGTGTTGTCTGTGCAGAGTGCTTATAAGATAAGGGAGTGGAAGAATTCGTTACGAGTCAGTCGTAAGCTGGAGGAGTGAGTCCAGAAGAGTTTCAGTTTGGTTCTGATGTGCCAGAGTGATTGAAGATGAAATAGCAAGAAGATGTCATAGTGATTTGAAGCGCTAATTTCTGAGTTGAGATCCGTTGCTAGGAGTCAATTAATGAAATCAGAATCCTAGTGCATGTGTAACAGTGGACTGGAAAGTGTGTAAATCAGTGATAGCCAATAATAATTGTAATCAAGAGAGGTTGTAACCAAAGTGCCAATAAACCCAGTCATCTGATCTAGAACCTGTTATTTTTGCCACACATCCCACCTTACACGTGACGTTTTGGTGTCAGAAGTGGGATGTTGGGATCATACTGGATTCACCAGCAGTTGTTACGACCATAAGTAATTGACATTTTGGTGTCAGAAGTTGGCGGTTCAGATGGTATTGGATTTGCTGCCAACTGACAAAAATGAAAAACATGGAATTCCTGAAAGCCATACTAGCCAAAATGAACACCAAAATGGATGCTACCCAAGAAAAAGTGCAAGAAACGATGGAGAGGTAGATAGGTTCAATAGTCTCCATAATGGAGGCTGCCAGAAAAACTGACAGAGATGAAATGAAACAAGAAATAAGAGCTGGCCAAGAACACATTAACGAAATAATGGAAACAGTTTGTTTTTCTATCTGCCAAACTGGATGGCTAGCAAAAAGAGATGCAGGCCAACCGAGAAGCGAGCAAGACGACATATTTGAAGGCAGATTCTGAGGAAATGGAGTCTGAGTTACAACATTGGCTGATTCCTAGGGAAGATGTAGTAGTGAAATCAGTCAAACAACAGAAGAAGCTTCTCAGGGGCCAGAAGCCAACTGCAGGGCAATGTGGAAAACCAAATTAACTGACCCAAGGAGATTGTGGATTTGGGAGGAAGTTGACTGCTGCCTGTGCTGCAAGAGGAACATCGTCCGGAATAAGTGGACCAGAACCAAGGATGAGCAAGGGATCCGAAGAGTCCAGACACTCAGGGAGAGAGTGTGGATGTGCCACAAAGGCAGAAAGGGAGTGAAGGACATAGGCAGCAAATGGTCAATATGTAGTGCATGTGCAGCAGTGGAGTGGAAAGTGTGTAAATCAGTGGTAGCGCTGTAATAATTGTAATCAAGAGCGATTGAAACCCAAGTGCCAGTAAATTCAGTCATCTGATCTAGAACCCATTATTTTTGTCATGCATACCACCCTACACATGACAATAATATTATGATTTTACAAATAATTATAACACCCAAATGTGGAGCAGAAGCATAAGTGTCTATGAGCTGCTTCTGACTGTGTACTGACTGACTTTTCATTTGGCAAAAATTCTCAAATTTGTATTTGTGGTGGTGGTGTGAGTAAAGGCAAGGCAGTAAACTCCAGTCTTAATGCTGGTTGCATCATAGCGCCACTAAGTGTAGGGTATAGGATGTTGCTTAGTATTGTTTGTTATGGTGAGTATCAAGTGTTGTATTTCTGTATTTCAGCATCCTGTTGCAATTATTTAACTTAACATCCATGTATTTATTGTCCATCAATATTGCAACACTTGTTTATTCACTACTTAATTTTAATTTAACATTATACACTTTGACACTACATGTTTCGGCCCCAAACGGCCATCTTCAGGTGTCTTGATATGTTACAAATATTTTATTAAATTATGTTAAGACTGCTACACTGTGTTAGTCCATGTTAAAATCACACACTGTAGTTCTCTTTTCAAGGTAAAATAAGATAAAATCCTTTAAAGTTTCTATTATACCCACATTATTTTGGTGCATTTTATTTCACCTCACACAGAGTGTCGTCCATTGTTCATAAATGTATGTCTTCCCAGGGTGTTTTGGCAGCTTGCATATTGAATTGAATTGAATTGAATTTATTTACATTCTATAAATCCTAAGCAGGTTAGTACTTTTGGATACAGAAC
>NW_019718282.1:37758-49490 GCF_002891405.2 Cryptotermes secundus
TGAAGTTTTTATTCCAATTGTTATCCAGGTGGATTTGTTTTTATTTTCATTTTTGACTATTTTTAAGGGAAAGCTTGAATAAAAGATCCTCAAGTATGTGTTCATATATGATAGGCATAACTGAAAAGTAGGCTACGAATGTAAGGGGCAAGCTGCCGAAACAAAACATCCTTGACAGGCATACATTTATAACAATGGATGACACGCCGTGTGAGTTGAAATAAAGTGCACCAAAATAACGTGGGTATAATAGACTCTTTAATGGATTTTATCTTATTTTACCTTGAAAAGAAAACTACAGCATGTGATTTTAACCTGGACTAACACAGTGTAGCAGTTTTTCAACACAATTTGTAATATATCAAGACACCTGAAGACGGCTATTTGGGGCCAAAACATGTAGTGTCAAAGTGTATAATGTTAAACTAAAATTAAAATTAAGTAGTGAATAAACAAGTGTTGCAATATTGATGGACAATAAATACATGGACGTTAAGTGTTGTGTATTATGTACATTTTGTGGTCCTTGAGAAACTTTGTGATACATTTTAGAGTCTCTTCACTCATACGCCTTCTGTTCTGCAGGTCAATCAGACATCTTCAGGAAGCTTCACACACGGATGGAAAAGCAGCTATCAACTTACGGAAACTGAAGCTCTTCCGACATTTCTACATCATGATAATTTGTTACATCTATTCGACAAGAATCATCGTATACTTGCTCAAGGTAGAGCACTTTAAATATTTTATCTAAGATTACAGTTTGTTTCTATAACAAATGATTCTGGGTATCACAGAGTGGGCATTTCAAAAGTAAAGTATGCTTTTTCAAGATTTTCATGAGGTGGGAAATAACACCTTGCTCTATTCTGTTCTTGATGTCACTTGTCAGTATCAAGTACCTGCAGTCATGTGCAGGAGAGGAGCTTTGCTGTTCTCAGAAGACTTTACAAACAAGATTGGTTCTTGCATGTACAGTATATATGTGACAAAATGAGTATGGCTTATAATGAGAACTTCATTTCATTAAAAATCATTGGCACCATAATTTTTGTAAAATAATGTATGTGAAAAGAATCTTTCATGATTCAAGGATTTTTATTGCATTTTTGTCATTACAAGTGATTCCCAACTAGCTGCAACTTTTCCGTTAAGTGGCTATACTTGTAATTTTGCTTTCCAAGTTGTTTATAGCAGGCGGGCCAGAAAGGTGCCATTTACCCACCCTTCAGGTCTATCTTCTCTGGGTAAAGAAAGTCACAATCTGGGTACTGTGTGTCTCAAAAGGGAATTACTTGTCCTTGAGGTGGTAAGGGTTAATATGCATGCACAGAGCCATTCTAATATTGATTCAAAAAATATTGTCCTCAGAATGTTACATAGACACAATGGGGGATAGTGATTTTAGAACCCATGTCCACCATGTGCCATAATCTGAAATTTTCTTCACCTGATACTGTACCTTGTTTCATTGTGTCATGTAGCTAGTGAATGAGAAATGAATATATTAACCTTTAAGAGCCTAATGTCACCATACAGTGTCATTTAAAGTACAGCCGAGTGGCCGTGCATCACTGTATGGGTACCCGCAATCCACGCGTGCGCATAGTGTTTTAAAATCTTATTTTAAGATAGAAATTCTTGTTCTACTTACACTATTTTTGGACACCAGCTTTATAAGTAGACTCTCTTCCCTCCTGCATCATCAAACTGACATTTGTTGCCTTTGTGTGGAACTGTTGGAAACACCCAGAAATGCAGAGTCCAACATCGCCCTTCACGCACTTTGTCCGGATGTTACTTCATTTCCCACGCGAAGAGCACACACGGCATCTCAATCTCGTATTAGAGGAAGTCGGCCAGTGATGTCGACTTGCCTCCTCTAATCGAGATATCGCCGATGACACAGCAGGAGGTTGACCCCTGGACCATTGAGGGCGAGGTGGACCCCTTGCAACATGTTCCACCATGTTCCGCACAAGGGTGAGACGAAATTCTCTGTGTGACAATTTCACGCCACAGGATGACAACAGGATGAAACTGTTCAGAATTGTCAGATCCAGGAGATGGAAAAATAGTTTATTTGTCCATTTCCAGGTTCGATGACTGATGCTGTAACTGTTTGCCCTTCTATCCGCTTTGTCGACATAACCCATGTGCTTGTTGTAGTCAGCAACAATTGCTGGCTTGGTGGAATTTCCGTGCTCATCACAGAAACTGCCTTCTGCTGGAGGACAGTGCATGTTTGTCAACATATGAACGTCACGTTTGTCCTTCCAAACTAGTGCCGTCAAGTTTCATCTCACCCTAACACGAATGTCACCTTTCTTCAGTTGAAATTGTCTTCGTCGAAAATCATCAGGCAAGCCCTTCCGATCAGGTCTGACTGTCCCACAGTACATTATATCCTTTGTCATCAGTTCGTCAAACAAGTCTGGTGACAAAAAGAAATTGTCCATGTACAGTTTGTGACCTATGCCCTCAATACGTCTGCATAGGTCCCTAACTGTAGCATGTGTCGCTGTCACATCTTGGCTGGCACGTGTCCTGTCTTTTCCTAGGTAAACTTTCATGTCATAAGTATACCCAGCGGCGTCACAAATTTTGAAGATTTTGATTCCGAAACGTTTGTGTTTCTTAGGAATGTACTGCCTGAAAGCCACCCTCCCTTTGAATTTAACAATTATCTCGTCTATGGCCAAATGTTCGGAAGGGTTATAATATTCATATGCGTCATTGAGAGTGTCGAAGATGGTCCAAATTTCCATAGTCGGTTGTAACTGTCGCTATTCCTGTCAGTTTCTGTATTGTTGTCTGCAAAATGAAGAAAACGAAGAATGTGTAGAAAACGGTCGCGTTTCATTGTGTTAGAGTAGAAAGGCGTGGCAAATTGTTCTGCAGTCGACCAGTAGTCCTTTAGTCTGTATCTAATGTCATGTCCCATTTGAATGATTATTCCTAGAAACAGAAACATCTCGGAATCAGTCACGTCAGGCTGTGGAGAAGGTCCGTCTTGAAGTCTGTCTACGTGCTGGTGGTAGTACCTGTTCGTCTCTTCCACCAGCAGACAGATAATCCCTGCGAAGTAGAGCATGAAAACGCAGAAAGGGGTGGAATCCTTATTTACGTATGGAGCTTCATTGGTATTTAACCCCACAGCTCCGCCGGAATAATTATTCACACCCTTCCTGCCATGCTGGTGTGGTGGTCCCCAGGTTGCCGATGAAGATGATGGGTCTTCATCGACTTCAATTTCTAATTCACTTTCTTCCTCACCACTCTCAGAGTCATCGGTACAACAGTCTGAATCTGTGTCATTTATAAGCTGATTCTCAATTTCAGCGTCTTCCAAATATGAGGCCATGGTGGACAAATGAACACAACGCTAGCCTTGAACGTTCTGACACTGCTGGGCTATATTTCAGAACAGAGTACTTCTTGTGTGGCTGTACGAGATAATACACAGTCAGTGTTTCTGTGAACGATTAGACATCGCCCACATTCGTGCATACCGAAAGGAACCTACATACTGGAGAATGAGGAACGCAAGCGTAAACATCCGCCCCTGTTGCCACATAAGCCATAGTTAGAAAATGATGTCAGCAGCAGGCATTTAGACTGCAGAAACGTTTTGTGCAGGAACTGTATGCATTTTTGTGCACAGACGTTCGAAATTGAGAGAAAAAAAAAATTTCCATCAGTGTAAAAATTTTTAGAGATTTTAAAATCGGTAAATTACAATAACTGATTCTATATTATTTCTAGATAAAAGCAGCGTTTATTTCGTTCGTTTATCACAAAAATTGTAGAAATCACGGCATTTTCAGTAGTATGCTTACAATTTTTATTACTCTACAATGGCGGGCATTTAAATTAAATCCGTCCCACTACCGCTACCGGAATTTAAATGGCCGTCTCTTAAAGGTCAATGTTATTGTGCTGTATGCATTTCAGTTGAGTGAAAATAAGTGATCAGCCATAATTATGGCAATGAAACAAGTGTTGTAGACTTGAATATGAAACTTGAAGTAATATGTCTCTTTGAAGTTGTTGGCTTGTCAGAGAGCAAAATGAGAAGGTGACATAGATCTGATGCTTTCGACACTGTTTAACATTTAGAAGAAAAGTTTCCTGAAAAGGTGATATCAAATGTTGCTGTCATGTGGTTTACTTTCCTCCTTCATATTAGGGAAGTCTTGGCCTCATTTCTAAGTCCATAGACCAGCTATCCTAATTGAAGATTTTTATGATTTTCTCAGTTCATCCACGCAAATGCCAGAATAGGGCCTCCAATGAGGTTATGATTGCTTCCTTCCACATCCTTTTAATTCAGTGATCCTTTGATGGTATATAGTCTGAGCTAAGGACAGTGTTGTAAGGAAAACCATGCCACACATGGAGATCTTTTGGCTTTTGAATGACTGTCAAATTTTCAAGAAGGACTCTGCTTAACCTTTAACGTACGGACTTTTAAATTGCCCGCAGCCCTCTGCGGCCAATATTTAAATCACCCTAATTAATTAACATTGCAAACTTTCAGAAAAAATCCATATTTTCCAATCTATGCAGCATAGAAATACGGACTAAAACAACCTGAAAGACAATAAAATTTTCTACATATACACAAAAGAGCAATTTTTACAAACAAAGTTAACTGTGATTATTTTGTCATGAATTGCAAAATATAATCTTTATTATATATGTTATGAAATTCCAAAGGACTTACCCGTTGTTTTTTCTTCAACCTTGAATCATGGTGATATTGTAAATATAATCACACTATATACAATAATATTTTGTTCAGACTGTACACGAGTTTGAACTGAGTCACTTCACACTCTGACACGCATGGCATTTCTTGAAGCAGTCCACCTCACACAAAGCGACATCACACTTTTTACAATAGAAGAGCGTGCTCCTGCTTTTCTTATTTAGCGAAACACACGACAGTGTCTTTGTTTCCCTTTGGTTAGCTAGTGTTGTGAATGTTTCACCTCCAGTTGACTCATTTGGGCCCCACGTAACCTTGGCCTCCCCCAAGAAACGCCACTGACTGTGATATTCAGCTTTGAGACTTGGTGATATTGTAAATATAATCATACTATATACAATAGTATTACTGTACTCGAGTTTGAACTGCATCACTTCACAGTTTCAATTCACGGTCACTTCACTATGATAGTCACACTGACACGTGTGGCACTTCTCGAAGCAGTCCACTTCACACAGAGCAAAATCACACTTTTTACAATAGAAGAGTGTGCTCCTGCTTTTCTTATTTAGCGAAACACACGACAATGTCTTTGTTTCCCTTTGGTTAGCTAGTGTTGTGAATGTTTCACCTCCAGTTGACTCATTTGGGCCCCACGTAACCTTGGCCTCCCCCGAGAAACACCACTGACTGTGATATTCAGCTTTGAGACTTGGTGATATTGTAAATATAATCATACTATATACAATAGTATTACTGTACTCGAGTTTGAACTGCGTCACTTCACAGTCACTTCACTATGATAGTCACACTGACACGCGTGGCACTTCTTGAAGCAGTCCACTTCACACAGAGCAAAATCACACTTTTTACAATAGAAGAGTGTGCTCCAGCTTTTCTTATTTAGCGAAACACACGAAAACGTCTTTGTTTCCCTTTGGTTGGCCAGTGTTTTGAATGTTTCACCTCCAGTCAACTCAGTTGGGCCCCCTGATAACTTTGGCCTTCCCCCGAGAGACGCCACTGACCATGATATTCGGCTTGTGCGATTGAAGAATCATCTTGGGGAAGGGGGGTTTCTAGCGAAATCGAATAAATTATGTTGATTGACAAAGCGACACTCTCACCTGTTGGTAATATTCACAAAATAGTGATGCAAAGTAATTATAATACTATTCGAAAAGAGTGCCAGTCCGACACATACTGAAAGTTGCAGTGGCGAAGATGCCTTTTACTCACAAAGTAATACTAGCTCAGTGGGTTTATACCTCTTCCAAGACACAAAATAAAAATGATATATAAAGAAATATATGACAGTGTGACACTGACTTTCTAACTGATAAAGAAATATTAGACAATCCGACACTGACTTCCTGACTGATAATTCGCCACTGAAAACCAATCCTTGAATGCGTCAGACTTCCTTGAAGGCTCTGCAAGTGCTCATATGCAAGCACCGATAAATATTTCCTCATCAGTTCTCGAAACAAAGCTGGGCTATATTTGGCTGACCAGGTCATAAACAATCATATCTAAACGTAAATAGTATCGAAACCAGTACCGTTATAAATAATTTATTTGTTCAGAGCTAAGGAATGAACCACTGACATGACCTCACAGGTTTGTTTTGGTTTCAAACCCAAAGTCAAACTGTCAGCACTCCCAAAGAGAGCATGTGTCCTGTGGCACATATACGTGTCATTTGGCCAACTCCGGTTGCTGCTTGCGACATATATATGTGCCATTCGGACGTTAAAGGTTAATGGAATTAGTTCCCTGTTGTCGACACCACCAATGAGGCAGCCACACTGCCTTCTGAAGTGCGCAGAGTACCAGCTGAACGCATGCTGAATATTCCAAAACACTGTTTTTACAGTCTGTGAGTGATGGCTGTTAGGACGAGTACTGATCTTGTAATTGTCTGTGTTGCAGATCACAGTGCCATTCCAGTACGAGTGGCTGGATGAGATGTTCCACGAAATGGCTACATATGTGTTCTTTGTGCTGACAGGCTACAAGTTTCGGCCTGCATCGGCCAATCCTTACTTTCAGCTCAGCACTGATGAAGATGCTGAAGAAACAGATATCGTGTAAGTAACTTTAATTAGAAGATCCATAATGTTGTATTTCAAAATCCCCTTGAATTAGTTGAAGCAGGATTCATGTTTTCAGTGTACAGATGGTACGTTGTTAGGCAGTGACTGGCTATGTCCTAGTTCACAGGGCAATGATTCTCAGCAGTTATAGGGATTTTTCTCTTTGCCACATCAAGACTGTGTCTTACACCTACCAGCTTTGTATCTTCTGCAGTACTGGGAACAGTTTTCTTAGGAGAATGCTGCTGGAGTTGAAGCAGAACACTTACTTTAGTGCCATTTTTAAAAACGTGTAGCTGTATCCCCAAGCCACTTAACAAAGTACTGCGGAGTTTTCTGCGTCTTCATCTTCATATGAGGCAGCAGGAACACAGGAAACAGCTTTCTGCATTGTGTCAAATTTTGAAGCTTGTGATTTGCTTATTTCTCAGTAGATGTCATTTGCTGATGTCTTTATTGAAAGCTGACATGGTATACATCATGTCAAACAAAGAATACCTCAGTAAGTTAAACTGGCGCTGATCATTCTGAGCCCTTATTTATTTGGATGATTATAGATGACCATGAAATTTATTTCTAATTAATTCTTGGTAATTTTAATTTCAAAAGTCTTATGTTTCGATATTACTGGAACTTTATTGTGATCTATAATATCGTATTTCATTGTCTGGGACGTGCAATACGGTGTTTATGTTGAAATTTCTAGATTCTGGCATGACCAAGGAGTCCGGAGTTCTGACATTTACGAGCAGTCATAAATTTAGCTCGGGTACAGGAAAGTCAATGAGAAGGACAGGTCAGAACTTTTTACAGTTGCCTGTGAATGAGGGCCAGTATGATTGAGTTGCCTCGTTCAAGCTTCCTTACGGAAGATGGGATGACATATATATGTCCACACCATGGAGAATTTGAATTCTTTCGAATTCCTGGCGTGGGGTGTGCAAGCCATTCCACAAAGGAGACTTTCAACATATTCGGAAGTGAACGGACGTGACCCTTGCACACTCCGAGACGTAGCTTGCAGATCGTGTAACGCTATAACTTAAAGCATATGGATACATAAAATTAACAGTGGTTTGGAGAACAAAAGGGTGAATAAACGTCAATTGGATCAACTCCCAGAATACCGCTTTCTTCGGCATTGCTACCCTGAGACTCGGGCAAACCAACCCAGCTAGTTTCCCGTACCTAAACCGATCTTCCTTAGTTTGATCTGTGAGGACAACTTGCAGTGGTCATCATACACTGTCCTAAGGTGGAAACGGGTGTAGCAGGGATAGCACCATTCCGACTGAGCTGACATAAACAAAGGCTGGTTGAAAAAGAGCGGTGTTAAAACCCAAATAAGAAGGTAATTGAAAGAGACAAAAGTTTGTTCACTTATATCAGACTAAGATTTGTCTACACAAAGAAGAGTTTTATAATATTGTATTTCATCATTGTGTTGCATCGAAGTATCACTCTACACTCTGTCTTTAATGCAACTCTGTTCACAGTCTTCATAACTTAAAATAATATTAAAATCACAATCAAATGCTACATGTTACGTGACCATTCTCAGACAACTGTTCACTTTTTGTAACCACCACACTGCACTGGTTCCTGAGTCAAAATGTTTCAGTACTATTGCATTTTCATCATTCATACTAAAATACATTTGTTTGAGAACATTACTTTTTCTTTTTCCACCTCATTTCCATCCTTCCATCAATTCCAAGACCTTTTCACGTGATTTCCTCCCTAGAAGTTTTCCAATTAAAATTCTGTATGCATTTGTCATGTGCCCTGTGTGTATTACATGATTTGCTCATCACATATTCCTAAAGATGTTAGCTTATGGCTGCTTTGTCTTACAGGGTCACTCAGTCAGGCTTGACAGAGGGTCTAAGCAAGATTGCACGTACGACCAAGGTGATTGTTGATGAGATATCTGATGAAGAAAAAGACAACTTTCTGGCCAAGAGGGAGAGCAGCCATGAGTATGATTGATGACAAACCCCAAATGTACACGTGATTATTCTTGCATTGATTGTTGGGGTATATTAAAATCAGGTACTAGATGTGTGGAACATTTGCCAAATACCTTGCACCAGGATTGGTCAGTCACAGAAATAGCAGTGGAATCATGTGGATTCTTATGTCAGCTACATTGCGCTTGATATGTCAAAGGGAAGGAAGGAAATCTTCCCCATCTCTGACTCTGCTTCATAATTTCATATTCTTTCAAAAATTTTTTACAGTATCATCTGTAACGTTTAAAAATTCATCTGTGAATTGTGACATTATGTTCAGTTAACCATTGTAAATGGTAAGGTGGAGGAGCATTGAGTGATAATTTGGCAAGGAAATCAGGTTTGTATTAACTGGCACAGTGGCAGTAATTACAAGTATGATAGGGTTTTATGCAAATCTTCGACCTTATTGTTATGTATTTGAAAGCAAAGAGGTGTCATACTGTACCCAGAACTGCAGTCTTTGCATGGCCGTAAGAAAGCCTGTAATGGTTACAGGCTGATTGTTGTCTTCCATGTTATGCAGCTGTCTGTTGATGAAAATTATAAAATTTCCCACACATCTCCAGTGGCACATATTACAGAAGTAATTACAGCACTTCAGAAAACTTCAGATTGTTGCTGATTTATGTAGCTGTTACCATGTGACAGTGCTCATTGCTTCAGAACTGTCAGCCACCCAGTATCTTCATAGAATCCTACAAAATCATCTTAAATAATTTAATGAATTATTATATTGTCATGTTATTGTTATATTCTGTCTAACAATTCTTGTGCATGTGTACAGGCCGAGGGAGTGATTTTGCACTCTGAATTCGAAAGGAAAACCTTATATTTATATATGTGTGTGGAGTTAATGGATGGGAAAATAAAAATTGTAAAATTGGGATTTTTTATATGGCAGTGTTGCCATATACTTACTATGGTCAAGGAAAGGTTTTTAGTAGAGATACAAGTACTGTAGTGATAAATCTTTACAGAATTTCATGAATTTTCTGATTGCAATAATAATGTGCCATTCTGAACATAAAGTGACCCTGGTACTTGGCAGATGGGCAAATGTTAGTAAATAATGGCCTAATTGTTTTTACATACATATCTTCCATCGAATGGACTGGTATGTCTTTATACAAGTTATTTTTAGCCCCTTCCATTCAGTCTCATAATTTAAATTTTCTGTTGTGCAGCAGATGATGCCTGACAATTAAATAACCAGATGAACATATTTGTGCGACAGATAGTAACACTGATGGGCTGGCATGTGCTGCATCATGTGATTGCTCTGTGAGTCAGAAGTTTTGTGGCATTCATTGGGATTTACTTTGTTGAGTGATTATAGTAAATGTTTCGTTGCCATAGTGTTATGTTTGTCAAAAGTGTGGGTGATAAATTGTTATAACAGGGACTTTGCTATGCAAAGATTGTGAGCTTTTGGAAATGAAGGTATTGGTCATGAGGCTTGGCTCTCATTGCATGTTCCAGAAGCAAAGCCTCCGTTGGAAAATTCCAAATGTCAAAATCAAGAGTCAGATCCCTGCTGTTACACCTTTATGATATCAGAGAAATTATTCACTATGAATTTGTTCTTCCTATACAATTTATAAAGCATTATTCCTCCAAGTTTCCAAATGTTTGTGGCAGGACATACATTGAAAAAGATCAAATCTTTGATTGGATAAGAGTACATAGCATCATGAAAATGTACTTTTAAAAATGGAGGGTATGCCATCACGCAAATGTTTTTTATTTATCAGTTTGCAACATGTTTGGGCCCCAGTAGGCTATCATAAAGTGATTCTTGATGATGGCATCTCCTCCACTTTATTTGTAAGCACCACAGACATGATGCAACAGTACAGAATAATTTACCTTCCTATGCAAAACTTTGTTTTTGGCAAAAAATGAAAAACCTGCCTCTCTACACTCATCTGGTTTGGCTCTGTATGACTGACTATATGTGTTCAAAATAAAAAAAATCATCTTTGAAGGGTCCATTTTGAATGACAGCTGTGGCTCTGTATGACTGACTATATGTGTTCGAAATCAAAAAAAAAACATCTCTGAAGGTTCCATTTTGAATGACAGCTGTGTGATAGCAGTACGGACAGTACATGAAGTGATGCCAGTCATGTTGGAATGCATGTGTAAAATCTGAAGGTGCTACAAAATCAGTCCAGTTGTGTAATTGTCAGACCTCATATTTTTATGCGGTGTTAAATGACTATCTTGCTTGAGAGTGTCAGTTGCTTTCCGTGTGCACTTTCAATATTTTGAATGACTCCTAGTTATTTTATTGTTTTAAGTTTGAAAGGGAGCTGGAAATAAATTTTCTTTTGTTCTTTTCGCTTGTGGATAATAGTAAGAAGTGATTATGGAAAAGGGAAGGAAGGCATAATTTGGACTGGCAAATAAAGTAGAGGCATACAAATGTGCAATTAATTTGTAATCCACTGAGCAGGTTGGTGTAATGAAAATGCTCAGGAGGCATCTTAGCCAGGGTTGTAAGATTAACTGTCACAAACATGCATTAACTCTTTGACTGGCGCGAAGGGTATTTAAATGCCTCCCCTGTCCTGGCAGACCCGTTAAGCTTTAATTCACTAAAATGCATGTGTTTACTTTTTTTTTAAATAACTTCAACAAGAATTGGTTTTTAAAAATGAAATTTTCAGGAACTAATAAAAAGACAATATTTTATGCAAAAAAAATTTTCATACCTTTTTAGTAGTTTTTCTTCATGTGATAAACATTGAAAAATTTGAAAGTTTGCAGAGAGCCACACCACAGCTTGCACACTTGTTTCTTTTCTAATCTTGTGCTTAGCACACATGTGACACTTTCTCATGGCACCATTCTTCTTCTTGTTACTGGGAGGAACATGGACCATTTTGTGTATTTTCAGGCCACCCTCTA
>NW_019718282.1:50380-55126 GCF_002891405.2 Cryptotermes secundus
GCATAGCGATTGGTTTCAGTTGTGATGTGATTTACTACGTTGTCATCCAGAAAAAGTTTAGTCCATGAAAAGCGGTGCATTTTATGTGTTATATCAGTTTTGATCCCGGAACTACTAGTAAATGGAACTATTGTTAGCACAATGTCTCCGTACGTCCATGAGATGGGCGTGTCAGGCACCGCACTCGTGGTAGCTAAAGGTTCATGATTACTGTCTTGTGGATCACTGTCTATCACTGTATTATTATCACTATCAACTTCATCTACTTCAGGAATCACTATTTCATCGCCACTTTCATCATCAGCACAAATCTCGTTCACAACACTTTCCAGCTGGTCTGTAGGAACACTCCGACACTTGCTACGAGAAGCCATGGTGAAACTGAATGAATGTGAAATATTTTCTGACCTCTTCCTTCTTGGAGGGTTCTGACAGTAATATAGACCCCCACAAAGTCAACAAGGGTTCTTTACAACCATGCACAAAAACTATCAAAAATATGTCTTTGGTTGATGAGTGCCAAGACAGCAAAGAAAGGAAGAGTGTATCAAAGCGCTAAAACATGCCAACGCCAGGGAACGGCTGGCATCGTCCGGGCGCAAAAATTCGCCTGTGCCAGTCAAAGAGTTAAGAAACCTTTGTGCTCATTTTTGTATTTATGCATTATATGTTTTGACCCTAAGCACTCATAATCAGGTGACAAACACTTATCAGCCAAATTAATCTGGACTGTAAGTACAGATTTGTTAAAATATGGAAGTACATAAAAATGTAGGTAAAATAATAGTACATTAGGCTGGATCCAACTTGATTTTTACAATGACATGAGTATGAAATTGACAGTATTTGTTTAAATATAAATGTTCTCCATTTGTAAGTTCATCAAGTGTTATGAAATTATGTTTTTTATTTAGTTTGAATTTGTTATATAATTTGGCACTTGAGACTTTTATACTTTTATTTTTCTTCACATAGTTTTTCTTGGTTAGTCTCAGTTAAATTGTAACTTTATATTTTAAGTTAATTTGTTTGTTCTGGGTACTCAGATTAGCCTTTCCAGTATTTTTCTGTTTGTGAATGGCAGAGTTAATTTATGTAGTGCAGTGTGTGACTTTGAAAGGCAAGGACCAGTGTGCTATTATAGTATAATATGTGTCATTCACAACTGATTGATGTAGTATATTATGTGTTTTTGAAGATAAAGACTGATATGCTGATGTGGTCTGATATGTTTCCTTAAAGGTAACAATCTGTGGTTTGTGTGTAGGTTAATCTTCTGACTTATCATAAGCACAAATGAATGAAAGAGGCCATATTTGTCTATTTTCATGTCCTTATGTATTCTCATGCAATTTTGTTCTGCCATTAGAACAGCGTTATGAACTTAAATTGGTCATTATTTTCTTTTAATTTGGGTTGAATGGAAGTTTGTAAGATCTTTTATGGAACATATTTCAATCTCCACCTTTTTCATTTAAGATCTAATGAAAAACAATAAGTGGGCCAATCCAGAGGCTGTACTCACAGAAGCCTGTCACTAGACCCACTCTTTCTAGTTGAGTTCAGCATAGCATAACAAAGTTTAATACATTGACAGGTTGAGTGAATACTGGGGTCATGAGTTCGCCCATAGTAGGGTTGTCTAGATGCATGCAGTCTCTACCTGTGGCAGTCATAGTCCTCATTATCACAGCTGAGGGGTTCTGTTTAACATTGGACGAACTCAAGAAATCCTAGGAGAAAGAGTTAGCTCCTTCTTGATCTCAGTCTGGTGCAGTACTGGTGTTTGGTTGATGTTGTAAATGTAGATTGCATGTAAAAATAGAATACAGTGACTTGTTATGTTCATATAAAGCTGATATTGTACTGTGAATCGATCAGCTCATCATAAGCAAATAAAAATTAATAATATCCTGCTTTAACAGGAGGCTTCTTTAATGGCTTCCCCTCATCCTCGGTGACCGTGCTGCCCCCTGTGCCAGATCATCATGCTGTATGGGGAATGCTTATGCTGAGAATGTTGTATACAGAACTCTGGAGGTTCTCTGGTGCCGATAATAATGAATTCTTGGCAAAGCAGTGATCAGGCTCAATAAGCAGATAGCTGTTTATACACAACCTGTTGTGATTTATGTTTTGGAAATACCTGCTCTAAATTCCAGCCAGGATCAAACTCTTCTGCTTGTGACTTGTATGAAAGATACTGTATCTGCCTAAACATATGACATCAAGGATTTTTGTTTTATTTGTATGTGGTGTGATACTGAGCCCATTGCGCTTGCAAAATTGAGAAACTTCCATGATGTTTTTTTTAACATGGCATTACTGCTGCTCAGTCATGAAGCCAGCTTTTCTGGCCCCTCACCTGAGTTTAATCTTATTATAATATAGCTAGTATTTTATAAGTAGTACCATTGTTTAAATTTGCCACATCTTATTTTGTATAAACATGCTCTACCATGAGAATGCTTTTGATGTGTTCTTCAGGTCTGCATACATTATGTGACTTAATGCCTATATGGCAGCCAAAATCCTCTTTTCACCATTTTCTTGGGCTTCCTTTTACTCTCTGCTGTGTAGGTTCTGTTCTTCTGTTCTTGTGTGTCTGTTAACCCATGTCTGTGCCTCAGCACCAAATTTATCCATTTATTTAAAATGTATTTTGTATAATTTCAAATATGCATTCTTACACATTATTGGATCATAGTTTGTGTAAATCATTTCACTAATATGCATAAATGTATGCATCTGATTTTCAGATGTCCATCACCTTCTGGGCTAATTACATTTCCTATATATTGTAAGTTCACATATTTCTTGTATTTGCTTATTATTTAGTACACTCTTACACTTCACTGCATGCTTTCTTTGCAGTTCATTAACAGAAATTTTATCAAATTGTTTCATTACTAATTTAAGTAATTCAAGATTTATTTTAATCACCTTGTGTTTCTGAAAGTAGTATGTAATTGCTGGAAAAATTAGGCCCATTATTATGAATGTGAATTTTTATGTGACATATTTGAGTTCAGCAGAGGAACATGCATGAATATGTTGGAAGTGTAAGGATGCGCACATGAAATGAAAGTAACAAATATTTCACTCTTATTTTTTTTTTATTTTAATGTACTTGTTTACACTTGTACTTATTTTTAAATAAAATGATTTTCATTGGATAGGATAATTGAATCTCTTGCCTCTTTTGGGAATCAAACCTTGGCCATCCATCCCCTAGCCCGTTACTATACTGACTGAGCTCTCCTTGCTATAAATAGGAAAGGAAAATGTATTCCAGAGTAAGAAGTAAGAAGTATTTCAGGTTGTACAGCCAGTTACTTGCTGTTATGCCACAATATGAGGTCAGATTTTCTTTGTTTTCCCAGCGGCATCGTATTCTTCCTAATAGAAGACAGTGAAAGTAACTGATAGTTATTTGTTTGTTCTGAAGGTTTGTATGTTTAATATCGTGTTCTTCTAAAGAGATAGAATGGGTAATTGGGGACAAAATTTGACTGGCTGAGGATACGGATGAGTGGCAGGCTCATTTGAACACAGTAATGGACCTTTGGGGTCTGTAAAAGGCAGTGAATTTATTGATAAGCTGAGCAGCTGCTGCTTCTAAAGAAGGACTTCTCTTGGTTTAATTAGTTGATATTTATTATCAGACTTCTTCTCTTTAAATGTAACAGCTTTGCTCTTGTTGCCACTTGAAGTCTCATAGGCACATGACCAGTTCATTATGCCGCAAACTGAATGGAGTTGCACTTAGGCTAGCACAGTATTTTTTTGTCTTCTCAAGACGTTTTTGTGCAAGCTCAGTTTATCTTAGTTTTACTTTTTAAAATACTACTTGCAGTGAAGATTATAATATTTGAAGTTGCCACAGCGATGAGCCATGTTGTGGTTGTCTGGGTTATGAAACTCTGTAGTCTTCTGAATACCAGCATTCATAGTAAGCTACTACCTTCATACTATGCCATACCCCAGACTGCCACTATGCAGATCATGATTATGCAGTAGTGTGGTGCCTTGCATTGGCACTAGGAAGCTTTCTGTAGGTTATGCTGTGGACATTGTAAATACCTGAAATGTCTCACAGTGTTAAAATGTTCCTACAAAATTGTGATAAACCTGGTAAAGTAAATACAATGTCAGAACAAGGCAGGCCATGTGATGATGTAGCTCATGCCTCAGGATTTCACAAATTGTAGCCTGGAAGCCATACTGATCCTTAGCATTGAATTCAGTGCTTGAGGGTCTGCTTTCATGTTAATACTTTGATAGACGTGAACAAAATGGTGGGCATGCAAGCTGCCAGTCATCTCCTACAGCAGTTTGAAGAGGAATGTGATGTATTTTTTTAAGTCTATAGTGACCACCAATGAAACTTGGGTCCGCTGTTTCATTCCTGAGTCCCAGCAGTCATTACGCAAGTGGCGGCATACCAGTTCTCCCAAACCGAAGAGAGTGCGGAGGAGCCATTCAGCAGGAAAAGTGATGGCAACGTTCTTCTGGGACTGGCAGGGGGTTATCCATGTAGACTTTCTGACAGATGCCAGAACAGTCAGTGCAGCTTATTACGCAGACCTCCTGGCAACAGATGTGAAGGAAAAGGTCTGATGCAAGCAGAAGACAGGTGGAAAGCGGGTAGCCTTCCTTGAAGACAATTCATGCCCCCATACAGCCAAAACAACAATGGAAACCCTTCGGAAATTGAAATGGAACCTTCTGACACATCCGCCGTAC
>NW_019718282.1:55139-62864 GCF_002891405.2 Cryptotermes secundus
TTTACCTCCTTGTAGGAAGGATCAAATCAGACTTAGGCATGCAGTTTGTGGACAATGACACCGTCATCCAGACTGTTCAGGAGTGGATACGCCGCCAACCACAAGCCTTTTTTGAAAAAGGCATCAGGATGCTTCCAGAATGTTGGAAAAAATGTGTTGACTCAGGAGGGGAGTATGTTGAAGACTGACATGTGCAAGTAAGTGTTTGGCAATTATGGTTTAAAAAAAAAATCAGTCCCGGTCATATTTGAACCACCTTGTATATATCAGTATGGTTTAGTCTTATTCAAATACATCCACTTCTCAAACCATGATGTAGTTTTCACTAAAAGTAGCTTGCCTGACAAAAAGTGGATCCTGATTAAGTAATTTTTGGTTCAGTGTGCATTTGTGGAGATTGTGGCAGGTTTTCTTACTATTCACCAGCATTCATCATCTTGTAACTTATTGTTAATGCTGTCTGTTAATTGATACAATCATCAAGTACCTGTGATGGTATTGTCATTAGTACCTGTTAACATTTCCATCAGAGTCGACCCCAGGACCATAGTGCAGCCGGAGGATTAGGACAAATGAAAAAAATCCAGTTACCTCATTGGGACTTGAACCCGCGACCTTCTGGCATGTAGCATGGTGCCTCAACCAACTACGCTACCACGTGCCCCCATTGCCTCCCCAGTGGTCATATATTTGACATCTTCATTTTCATTGATCTAAAATTGTCTTTCATATGATATGCATTCCAGTATGTTCTGAATATCTAGTGTTAACTGCATGGACCAGACTGTGAAAGTATCACATGCAATGGAAATGTAATAACTTACGCCATGTTTAATATCTGATGCCTCTGGGTTGAAGTTTCATGCCCTTGAAGTAACATTCATGCACGTTACAAACTGATTATTATTTAGTTCTACAATTAACAGCTAAAGCTATTAAGTCTGAACAAACGTCATGTCATAATTGGTGGCCATTCTCTTTAAACCTGGAACAGCATGCCAGACCACCCCAGCACTTTTTTTCTACACCCCTGATTATAAATCAGCAACAGAGGCATTACATATATCATAAGTGTTACACAATTTGTCCGTGAAGAAGGTGAAATTCTCTTTCGCTTGTTCTTTGTGTAGGAGTGAGGTGAGTCTAGGTTCTGTGACCTTAAATGGGCCTGTTGTAAGCTACCAACCCCTGCTGGTGGTTTAGTATGAAGCATTGGTGAAATGACAACTGGCAGGGGAAAACTGAAGTGTTCATAGAAAAGCCTTTCCCAGTACCACTTTGTCCTTCACAGATCTCACATGGACAAGTCTGCTGTTGAAACCAGACCAAAATAGTGAAAAGGTGGCAACTAAATATGGCAGTGCCTAAGAAGTCGAACAAACTGCTATCACATCTTCAAACTGATGCTCATGATTAAAGCATGAATGGCGACTTTGTGACCAGATAATGGGCTATCCTAGGAAGATAGGTCTTGGTAAGAGGTTACTGCAGCAGGTCACTATTGTACAACTGTGTATTATGTACAGTATTGTACTGTAATATTGTTTCAATTGTTAAAGACAGGTTGGTATGTACTCTGATGGGAGTTTATACAGGTACTTAATTTAGATACTGTAAAATGTACACTTGATAATACTCAACACAAACCTGAATTCACTCAAGATCACTGCCTTTAAAAATACGTTCATTAGATAATGAAACTACCTTCAGAGTACTCATTGATAGGTATGTAACAATTGAAATTAGTTAATAAAACTGCCACCAGGTTGCAGTACTACAGGCCTACAATACTGAACTGCTGGAGTACCCTCTTGCTTATACCTTTCTGGTTATCCTATTACATAGACAAAAATTGCCATTTTTTGTGTTTGTCACCAACTAATATTTTTGGGGAAAATTATTACACAGTTGTGAAGTATGGTTTATATCTATTGATGGCATTTATAGACTATGACATCCTTAATGTATCTGTTCTTGTACTCTCACTAGTAACATGATCATGCATGAACCTGTTTGAAGACACTCTCACTGGAGTTCAGTGTCTGTGTATTTCTTCAGCTGCTGTCACTAGGAATGTGGTCAGTGTTTCTTGAGCCACTTCCACTATGAATACAATGTTTATGTGCTTCTCAAGACACTCACACTAGGAATGTATGTATTTCCTGAAGCACTTTCACCAAAAATGTTGTGTTTATGTATTTCTGAAGACACTCTCGTAATGAATGCGTTCTTTATGTGTTTCCTGAAGCACTCTCACCAGAATTTACATGTCTGTATACTTACTGAGACATCAGGAATGCTATGCTTACCACTACTAGCAGTGCAGAGTGTGTTTTTCTCAAGACACTGTCTAGGAATACTGTGTCTATGCATTATTTGAGATATAATGGCAGTCATGTGATGTCTACGTATTTCTCGAGGCACTAATCGCACTACGAATGCCATGTCCATGTGTTTGCTGAGGTATGCTCACTGGAAATGTGTTGTCTGTGTTCATCTTCTGAGGCACTGTCGGTAAGAATGCATTTACTGTGTGTTTCTCAAAACGCCATGGGTTAGAATATGACAGGTGTATATTCTCAAGACAGTCTCACTAGGAAGAGGGTGCCTACATTCTCTAGTTCTCTCGTTACCAATGTGCAGTTAATGTGTTCTGGATATACTTTCAGGTGGAGTGTGAAGTGCATGTATTTTTTCCTGACCCTGTCATTGGGAATGTGGAGGCTGTATAATCTCTAGTTGCTCAGTCTGGGAATCTGATGTATCAGTTTCCATGCACTACAAATGCTGTATGTATACATTTCTATGCTAGATTTTGGATTGGATTGGATTGGATTGGAAGAAGTTCAGATAATGCCGTATTATCTTCCCATGGAGTGTAAACAAGTGATATAGGTCTCGTTTCATGGCAGTGTTTGGTTTTGTTGCTTATAAGAATTGATTACAAGGAGAAAAAGGAGGGAGGAAAGACAGGACCGAAGGAAACTGACATGATTTTAATATTATATACATATACTATATAAACTGAGTTAAAGCGTAGGCCTGTAAATGAGACTGCAAAGAAGGATGTGTATCCCACCCAAGCTCTGCAATGCACGGTTGGTGACACATTGGGATGGGCAGAAGAATCCACCTCCAGCCGCCTTTGCATTCTGTGTGTGAACGACCGGGCGAGGTTGTGAACCTATTGTGGGTCACAAAGTTCTCTGACACCGGGTAGGCATACAAGACTGCCTAATCCAAGAGCTACTTTAATCGACAGTATAAAGGTAAATTTTTCGATCTGCCTAATCAACGCTATTGAAGATATAAATGGAGTGTTAAGTAAAGCTGCATCCTGTAACGTGTATATCCATTGTTAGGCAACGACCCGGTAAACACATTTCCGCGGAAACCAACGCGCGCGAATTAGGACGCCTACGCGGTAGCCGCACTAGGCCCTGGGGTTTACTCAGCCTTTAACAGAAATGAGTACCAGGAATTAATTAAATAATTTTCCTGGGGAGTAAAGAGCGGCCGGTGCGTAGGGCTGGCAACCTTACCGCCATCTTTGAGCCGGCTGTCTAGATAATGTAGGACCCTCAACGTCTCACAACCCTATGGGCCTTCACGGCCTGGTACAGGGATAGCTTTACTTTACTTACTTACTTTATTGCTAGACAACGGATCAGTAAACACGCCTAAAACAATACCGGACAATAGAAGACCGCGTTTTCCGTGAGTTCCGCCCCGAGGCTATATAATGGGAAGTTCCAAGGGAGCAGTTAGTTTCTGTAAGAAGTCGAGAGAGTTCTGATGAAGAAGAGCTCATTTGACTTAGTTCTTGTCGAGTTCTGGAGATGGCAGCCGAAGGTTGTTGAGCAGAATAATTGCAAGAAAGGAATTGAGCTGTAAAAATAGGACTTCATTTGTGATTTGAAGTGACAGTGAGACTGTTATGAAACCGTTGTCAGATACGACCAGTGAAGACTGAGAAGCCTAGTGCGTGTGCAACAATGATCTGTAATGTGTGTAAATCAGCAATAGCGCTGTGTTTCCTGCAGTCCCGAGTTGTGTGAATGTATCAGGTGAAATAAATCCAATCCAAAACCCCTTCTTCTAAGTCACCTCTACACGCGGAAATACATTTCAAACTGATGAGTGGTCAATGTGAAGCTTCTGTCTGCCTCAAAGAGCCCCTGGTACCTACTGGATATGAGGCTGCGTGCGACCCAGACCCTATCGAGATGCCATGGTGTCGAAGCGAAAACCCCTTGCTCCCAACGGGAATCGAAGTCCCAGTGTCCTGCATGAGTCACTTTATTGATTGAGGTGTCCCTTAGTTCCGATGTATTCCTAATTCGTCTCTGTCAGCGATATTCTGCAACCCGGTCTTCATTCTGTTCCTTCCCCCCACCCGACTGTGATCAGTCGCGATTAGATTTTTTATACCATTCTGCATGAATGAAAATCTCTCCACACATCTGTCCCTTCCATGTGCTCAAACACCTGAACGCCCTTTTTTTGTCTTTTGTTTGTGAGTGACATATTTATAATAGACAAAAGGCCGCGCCATAGCTCAAGCGGTTAGTCGCTGACTTCCCACCGCGGCGACCCGCGTTCGATCCCTGGTCTGGTCAAGTGGGATTTGTGGTGGACAGAGTGGCGCTGGGGCTGGTTTTCTTCGAGTACTTCGGTTTCCCCTGCCAATCTTCATTCCACCAAATTCTCCATCATCATAATTACCCGTGGCAGGCTACAATAGGCCAATCAGTGGCCGCCGTGTCGAGTGGACCCAGCTGGACTCCACCCCCCATTAAGCGAATAAAAAAAATTATAATTGGCAGTCCACCAAATGGTGCATCATCTCGTTAAATTTATCGTACTGCGTTTTGTACTTTTAATGACAGCATTATAATGTACTTATTAGTAGAAATATTTGTTTCGTATTCGCTTCAGATCCACTTAGCTGATATTTAGCATCATCTTCGGTAGTCACAGGGTCAGAAACAAAATAAAATGCTCCAGAAAACTTAACATTCGGGAAATAGTACGACAGTAGATAATATTAGTCACTATAGTTGACCATGTTTGAATGGATTCACAAGTGACCAACTTAAACAGGTTTCTCCATAATTTTATACGGCGCGGTTTGTTGTAGGCCTGGATCTCAGGAAGTTATATCAGTGTTAATATAAGCTGTCGATCTTAGTTGTTCTTTTAATGAACATTTAAAGATATAAATACAGATGAGGTAAGCGTGGCAGTATCGCTGTTGTCTTGTATGCGGAAGAATATGATTCAATTCTCGACCCTGACTGACATTTTCCGTAGATTTCCTCTTTCTTTTCTTCCCCAAGAAAATGTCCGGCAGAACTTTGAAATGACCCACGGACGCCTGCCTCTAAATCCTTATTTGCACAGTTGTCAAGGTCAGTTTCCCATGTCACTGAACACACTAATCTGAATTAAAAAGCCTTTTCGAATGCCTGAGTAATACCCCCAATTTTACAACTTCAGCTGTAGTTTTCGGATTAGAAAGTAGTGTTATGTAAATTAAAGTAAAGGTATCCCTGTAACAGGCCGTGGGGGCCCATGGGGTTGTGAGATGTTGACGCTCCCACATTTTCTAGACAATCGGCTCATAGATGGTGGCAAGTTTGTCAGCACTACGCGCCGGCCGCCCTTTACCCCCAAGAACATTCCAAGAATATTCCTATACTCATTTCTGTTAGAGGCTGAGTCGACCCCAGGGCCATAGTGCGCCTGGAAGGATTAGGTCAATTGAACGAAGTCCCATGACCTCATCGGGACTTGAACCCGCGACCTTCCGGCTTGTAGCATAGTGCCTTAACCAACTACATACACGCAATAATATGTGTCTCTTTTTGATGTCAATTCAACCAAGAAAAACGGAACAAAAGAATCATTTTGGGCCCATGAGATAATAGGACAAGAATAAAAAAATTCGGTCTGAAAAGCCGAAGTAAACAAACCACCTCAGAGGTCTAGGCACAGACAGAAAGAGTAATATTAAAATGTTGATTGGATTCACCTGGCTCACGACAGGGTCTGTTGTTGGGTTCTTGTGAGCGCAGTGATGGTGAGAAAGCTGCTGACAGATTCATGACTGTCTATCTCAAGAAATGGAGTTTATTATTAAGTAAATCAGTTAATGTAACAGCATTGTTAATGTAATGCAGCTTGTCGTAATTCATTTTCCAAACCATTTCAAATTAAAACTCGTAGCACGCCATTGCTTTCAGGTCCTGAACGTATTTTGCCCCAAGCTCCAGCCTTTTCGCATTTACATCAAAGCGTCGAAAGGCGTTAACAAGTTGAAAAAGGTGGAGGCACTTGGGAAATTCGTTAGGCATTTCAGGCGTGACGTCAACACCACTTTCTCTTGCTGATGTGCGGGTGGGTAAGTCAGGTATCATACAGAAGCTTCCAGGGGTTTATCAACGTTGATTTCCCAACTCTCCCACACGAGGACGCTTGACGTCACGGAGGTGCTTAGCTATAATAAGTAAGTTGTGCTTGTAGTAATTGTCAGTTTTGGAAGCGAGAAGCCGAGGAACAAGCTGACGTCATGGCCCTGACAACCAGTTGCGTTGCTTTGGCCATCACTATAGCCTCAACTCTAGCAGCTCCACCAGGTGGGAAATTTTCCATATTAAAACCGGGAAATTTTCATAATGAACTCGCTTGTTCACCTTGAAATTAACTTGCTCCAGGACTACTTGTTATCTTAAAATAAGGAAATTTGCTTCAGCATTTTCCTGCTTCTGCCTTCCTTACAGTATAATTAGCTTCCACTCTGCGGCCCGCATGTCGCTAAGGCACTTGAACATTAATTTTAACGCGTTCAAAATTAAAAGCTGAAAAATAGGACTCTCAGATTCGCCATGTCTATCAAGTGATCTGTATTCGTGTAATAACTCAAGAATTGACCAGCGGATTTTAGGAAATTTGGTATCGGACAGTTGCACTGAAATTTGTCAATAAATTTCAGTTTTTGGTAAAAATTGGGTGACAATGAAGGGCGCATTTTACACAAAGTTCTGCCTGCGTTTCTGCTCGCAACTCTAGAGCAAACTCGAGCCTCACTCGTTTTAAGTATTTTCACGAGCGAAAAATATTTCAGACATAAGGTGTACAGAAAAATTATACATGCAAATTTTACTTAATACATTTTTTCTGTAAGTCTTGCGGCTTTCGAGATAATTCAAGAAAAGAATGTGTACGTTTCTAGAGACAGTAGTGGAGAAAACGCGCCATGGGTACATTTCTTAATATGTTCGACTTTTATGGCCCTTTTTAATCATGATTATTATGAATTAGAATAAATAGCCTATGAACTGTGACGTGCAGCTAATCGAATTTGGTGATCGATTTTTGTGCCATTTACGACGACGTTGTTTCATCTGCAGAGGTTACAGAGCGTCGAATGACATGGGTATGTAATCAGGAATGTTGAATACATAAAGTTTTAAGCCTCAGCTACGGCTCATTTCAAGGTCATATCCCGGCATTCATCTGTAAAATTGTTATAGTTTTATTGGGGCTAGAGATATAATTCGTAATGAATGTGTAAGAAATATATGCAGAATTGGGGGGGGGGCACGCGGTAGCTTAATTGGTTGAGGCACTATGCTGCAAGCCGGAAGGTCGAGAGATCAAATCCCGATGAGGAAGATTTTTTCAACTTACCTAGTCCTTCCAGCCGCACTATGACCCTGGGGT
>NW_019718282.1:63228-65260 GCF_002891405.2 Cryptotermes secundus
CTTCTTTTGGACCTTGGCCGCTTTTTCAGTTTCTTAATCCTATACACAGTCGGTAGGACCCCTTGGGAGGGTGATCAGCCCGTCGCAAGGCCTCTACCTATACACAGAATAAATGCACACAGACGTCCATGCCTTGGGTGGGATTGGAACCCATGAGCAATTGAAGACAGTTCGTGCCTCAGACCGCGCGGCCACTCTGATCGGCTATTGAAATAGATATCGGATAAAAATGCGAAAATAAGGATTGGATGGAGCAGGCACAGAATAATTTTATTAAAAAAATTCAGCTCCAATTATTGATTGGTTTATTGGTTACTCAGTCGGGTACCTATTTAGTTCGTTCATTACTCATTTACTCAGTCAGTCAGATGATTAATTATTTAGAAGGCTAGTTGATAATTAAGAAGTAATTTAGTTAGTCAATCAGTCAATATGTTGGTTTATTAGTCAATTAGTTAATTATTCGGGCAGTTACTTAGCCAGGCGATCAAATATTTAGTCAACCAATGAATTAGTTTATTCCTTAATCAGTTACTTAAATATCTAATTAAGTTGGCAATCGCTCATGTGCTCAGTGAAGCAGCTAAGAAACCCATGGTAGTGTCAGGCCTACCTGCTAACCTGATATAGAAAAGAATAGCCTGTGCCGTGTGACTGAAATAAATGTAATCGTGTCCAGTCAAGACAAAGCCGTAACTGAAGGATACCACGACCTTATATACGCATGCGTAAGTGTGCCGTGACCTTACTGATGTAATTCCTAAACACCTACCGCGAATCTAAACGTTGCCTGAAGCAAATCACGTATGATGAGAGAGTGTTAGTGATATAAGAAGTTTTCAGTCTCGCAGTCAGACCATCTTGAATGGACTGCAGTTCTTTCCCACGTTCATCCACCAAAATGCAGAAATTTACGAAGCGGCAAATGATAGAGTTTTCTTCGTTATTCGGAGCAGGTTATCACAGTGACAACGAGTCTGACTTGCAGGAAACATTGAGCGCGGGACATCTACGCTGACCTGATATTTCCGCAGTCCCTCCGTTAAAATACCATAGTGGTTCCGTTCCTTCTATGTGCCCCGCTCCTCCAAATAGTATTTTTCAATTTTTATGTTTCTAATAAGAGCACTATTTATCTTGAAAATACCACCTCTTTGTGGGCCCTTTTTGGGGTTTTCCTATCGTGCAATTGTTATCGTAATTTTTGTTTATTTTCTTGCGTTTATTTTTCGCGGTAATAAATCCCTCGAAAATGTCACAAACGTCAGGTATCTGGAAGCGACAGTGACCTACTAGCCACACATATCCCTGAACAAACTGATTCAGATTAAATTCGGGAGAATGCTTGCTACCATTCAGTTATTTATTTATTTATTTTTTTGTAATTCCTTGTGATTCCGAAACACATAAAGAAGGGGATATACAAAAGTGAAATTTCACTCGTTCTATTGTACGGGTGTGAAACTTGATCTATCTCATGAGTAAAGAACATAGGCTGCGTGCTTTTGAGAACAATGTGCTGAGGAGAATGCTTGAATCTAAGGTGGAGGACGTGACAGGAGATTGTAGAAAATTGAATGATGAGGAACTTCATAATTCATGCACCAAAACTTTGAGGATGAACAACCTGAGTAAGATGATTCAATAAAATCTTCTCGAATTCTGTCAGTTTAACCAGCTGGAACCGCTGATGGCCTGAGAAGAGTTTATTGACATTAGATACCGTGAATGCTTCAAATCTTACAGAAGTAAGATGTGACTGGCGGGTCATACAGCACGCATAATTAATCAAAATATGATTTTGGTCGAGAAATATGGAGAGAAGACGGAACTTGGAAGATCTAAGCACAGATGGGAGGATAATATTAGAATGAGTCTTGAAGAAAGACGGTGGCAGTGTGGAGACTAGATTCATATGATTCAGAGCAGAGACCAGTGGCTGACTTTTGTACAACCCGCTGACTTCCATAAATGACAGATATTATCTGGACTGGTTGATCAACCTCCATGGAGATTTTAGTTAATTATTTTT
>NW_019718282.1:65679-74606 GCF_002891405.2 Cryptotermes secundus
AGTTTCTTCGTATTCTTTACACAGTCGACATTTACTTCCGATCTCTTCTTTCAATATTTTTCTCTTAAAATAGTTTGTACTGATTGCTTGGTCCTGAGCTGCTACGGTTAAGCTTTCTGTTTCCCCTTTAATGCCTCCAAATTTCAACCATCGATAGGTCTGTTCCTTATCCACCAGAGTGTCATCTAGGCTGCGTGGGTATTGTCCGTGCATTCTTTTCTTTTGTGTTCTGAGCTATTGCCTTTTTTTGTAAAAATTTCGTGTACTTGCAGGCTGTGTTCGGCGAAGAACTTGTGTTGCGTTGGTGTGTCCTAACAATTTTCATCAGTTGATCTTCTGTTCCTTCTATTATTATTATTATTATTATTATTATTATTATTATTAGAGGCGAGATAGCGTAGTCAGTATAGCGACTGGCTACGGGCTGGACGACCGAGAGGTCGGAGTTCGAGTCCTTTTGGGGTTAAGTATTTTTCTTATCAACGACGTCCAGACCGGCTCTGGGGCCCACCCAGCCTCCTTTCCAATAGGTACCGGGGGCTCTTTCCCCGGGGTAAAGCGACAGGAGCGTGAAGCTAACAAAACACCTCCAGTTAGTGCCGAGGTCAAGAAAATGTGGATCTATACATTCACTCACCCATACGCCTTCATGGTGTAGTGTTTAATTAGTTAAGTACAGGAACAAATTTAAATTCTTACATTATTATTATTCTGACCTCAATGGATATTTAGTATTTGATGGAAATACCGTATATTTATTATAGGCCCTGTGAAGAAAATAAAGATTTTTTGTAAGAAATCTAGTCAGAAATTTGGAGCAAGGGTGATTATTATTTTGTTTTGTTTCCTAATTATCTCTTTCGTTTTGTTCTTGTTTGTTTCAGTCCTTTATTTCCTTATCCTACAATACACATGCCCATGATTTCTGACCTTTGCTATGAATAAACGTCCCTTTCTATGTTCAGGACAACATAAATTTATTTTAATGATTATCATATCTAATTCTTGTTTTGAAATTCGGCAATTCGTCACTTCGCCTACAGAATGCATTTATATTTTAGTTTGTTTTTGACAACTAACAGCGATGGTTTCCCTAATCATTATTCTACTACACTTCGTAATTTCAGTTCTTTTTTTCCGGGGGGGGGTTAGGATCTGAATTAGTGAATGTTATTTAGACTGAGTTCGTGCTTACGCAAGAAACCGAGGCAAAACATTCGAAATTATCCGACAAGTGGGAAAATATTCAAAGAACTTAGAACAGGAAAATACCCTGGAGGAGGTCTCAGTAGTGGAGTCGGGCTGTTGGGGCTACATCGCTAAGTCCGGTAGCAAGCAGCGCCTGGGGTCACTGTCTGACAGCAGCACGAGGGCCCACGAGCGATAAGGGCAGACATGATATCAGGCGTGACTGGTACGTGGTTCCGAAAAAACGTTTAAATAATTCCAAATACGGCGAATATTCATCATCAGCTTTATATTGGTGGAGTGCAGTAAGTCGTGAGATAAGAGAAACGTGCTACTTACTTACTCATGGAGTTGAGCCCTTCTGGAGGAGCCGCCAATTCTGCAGCTACTCAAGAATTCTCCAGCCCTTTATGGAACCCGAAGGTTCATTACCGTGTTCACAATAACCCTCCACTGGTCCCTACCCTGAGTCACATCAATCCAATCCACACAATCCCAATCTATATCTCTAAGATCCATTTTAATATTGTCCACCCAGTGGTCTCTTTCCTTCTGGCTTTCCCACCAATATCCTATATGCATTCCTCGTCTCCTCCATTTGTGCTATATTCCCTGCCCACCTCATACACCTTGTATTGGTCATTCTAATTATAAAGAGAAACGTTCTATTTCGTTCGAAAGATTCTGCATTTCCTGTGCTGACTCAAAAAAAGTAGTGACAATATATTTATTAACAATTTGAAGCGCAAGAAAATTGAAAATTTTGATTCCTACTTCTCAGAAAACATATCTTGTTCTTTGTTACAAATATCAGTCCGTTAATATTTCGGGAAAAGCAACCGCTGTTCATCAGTAGAACCATGCGAAACACATAAATCCCACCCGAGGATGAAGAATCGAGTTATTGGTGTAACTTCATGTGTAATATATAGTTATCACTGCCGTGTAATCAACCGATCGTTCAGAAGCTCCTTGTTTTAGATGCAGTTACAGGTTTCAACGCGTGTGTAAGACACAAACTTGGAGCGAATAATTTATGCAAAAGTTCATACCTTAAATGAACAAAATGGTGATCAGTAGAACATCACCAGATTACAATAAATTATAGAATTATCATAATACATTTTAAATATTTGCTCAAGTTGGTGCTACGTCCGTGTGCGAGTCGTGGCATCCTCATAGGTTTCGTCACAGTAAATTTCTTCAAGGTGGTTTTTGCTAGCCTCGCGCCCAACCCCCGACCTGGAGGACCAGGGACTATACTTCGTCTGGCCTCTTCCCTTTGACCTGACTGATATGAGTGGCTCTACCAGGAGCTTACGCTTCCGCCAGCATAGCTCTCCGTGTGATTGGGGCGCGCAAAGCTCCTCTCTCCCATACGGCAGGAGTCCTCGAGAAGGAGGCAATTTAGCTTCCCTCTTCCGCATCCTTTTTTATTAAAATGAGGTGCTTTGATTTGTTCATGAATGCTCTGGAATAGTTTCTTAGTTATTTCTGCGATTTGTGTTCCTGATATCTCTAAACGGTCATTATATTTTTTCCCCACGGGGATTGCTCATGACCGGATAGGTTGCCAGATACTAAAAACGCGTGTGAATCGAAGGTAAAATTCTCCAATAGTCGTGCTATTTGAATTGGTAATGTTTCGCCCCTAAGTTGTAGCTCCAGAGGTTTGCAACGGCGAGGAGCTCCTCGTGGCATGTATCTCACTCGCTTATGAGAAAATCAGTAGCCATAGTAACACTGTGTTCCAGGGGTCGCACAAGTGGCCTTCAGCCAGTAACGGCATGATACTATTAGTGATATCAGCGAAAATCATTTTGGGCAAGGTGAATAAAGAAGTTGTTATAAGATGACGTGCGTATTCGTACTTAGACTTCACGCATAATAAAATCCAGTATCTGTGAACACAGCAAAGAATAAAGAATGCCATCTTCTGGGATGTGGCGCCGTGTAGATCTTGTGTGAACCGTAGTTTCGGAGGAATGTTGGTTCACACGAGATCTATACGGCGCAAAATCCCAGGAGACGGCATTCTTCATAGTCAACGCCGTGGAGACCTCAAATTTTACACAACAAAGAATAGTCAATAAATGCTTGAAATTTCTTGTTTCGAGGCGGGAATTTAGCTTTTCAAGGAAGAGTCTTTTTGGGCGCGCCATAGCTCAAGCGGTTAGTCGCTGGCTTCCCACCGCGGCGGTCCGGGTTCGATCCCGGGTCTGGTCAAGTGGGATTTGTGGTGGACAAAGTGGCGCTGGGGCAGGTTTTCTCCGAGTACTTCGGTTTCCCCTGCCAATCTTCATTCCACCAATTGCTCCACAATCACCCTCACCTATCATCTGGGGCTGGTACAATAGGTCAGAAGTGGCCGCAGTACAAGGGACTAAGTCCCACCCCACTAGCAATAAAAAAAGAGTCTTTCATGAAATTAATTATGTAGGTAATATTGTTAGTGTACACATAGCGGTTTCTAATTGATTGCATATGTACCTAACAAAGCCCTGTTGTCACTCGACATTTCTCTCATGGAGTGCAAACTGTTCATGAGTCTCTTCTGATTCTTTAATAAACAGTTCGTATAGTGACCTGGATACCGGTTAGACGACCGAGGTTCGATTCCCCGTAGGGGTAGGTACTTCTGTTTTCACCACTACATCCAAGAGTGGTCTATAGCCAGTCACTCACATGTTCAGCGGATACGGAGAGCGTTTTCCGCGCCGATAAAGCGACTAGAGGCTAACTACTCACTTCTGTCTTTTGCCGAGGAGAAGAATACATGGAGCTGTACCTCCACTATCCCATGCCACTTCACGCCATGGTGCCATTGAATTCAGGCACAAAGTTGCCTTTCTAAATCTCACTCATATAAAAGAGCAGTTGTATCTAATGAATAGATCTTTGTAATGAAGATTCGGTGTGTTTTCTGGATGTGAGAATTCTCGTAAGTACAGGGTCGGAGGACAATTTCTGGACTCAGCCACAACAAAAGTTTCCAATTCTGACACATCGCAAAATGTTATGTCTAACACCACTCGACCATTTTAAATGTAAACATCAGAATTTACCCCCCCCCCCTTCGCCTGAGGTGAAGGCCGTCCAGTCCATTCGAAATGTAAATAAAACAAATTTCATGTATTTTATTCATTCATTTAAATCCTTGAAGCAAAATTTACAACTGTTGACATTGAAAGGTCTGACACATTTCAAATTCATGTAACGTTAAAACATTTGTATGTATGTGTACATATGCGCTTATCTCTATATATTATAAAACCATAATCATTCTGCGTTAGATTATGGTGCATTGTGCAGATAGATCGCTGCGCCAGCTGGTTGCAAGTAGTAACATTTCTGAAGACTGGTAGACCTCACAGCCGCAGTCTCCACCGTCAGTTGTCATAAACATATTTAGAACAGCTTACTGATTTTTAGTCTGCTTTCCTTATTTTGAAAACATAAGAGCAGGCTTATGGGATCACAGTGCTATCTGTATGTCTGTATCCCTCACTATCACCCCTTTAATCATGGCACCTGAGTCACAATGGTGTACTTCATAACCCCCTCCTATCAGTCTGTGTGTCTGTTGCTAGGAAACGGCTCAGTAAACACGTTACACACAACAATGGAAAACTTTTTGGACGCGTAATTTTCTATACGATCCGTGTCGTTTCAACTGAAAGTAGGCGGTTAGTTCTTCACAGAACTTCTTGTGTTTTCAGTATTGGATGTTATGATGTCGTGACTGGATTACGAAGACTCAGAGCCCCTAACAATATTTTCACATGTTAAGTGACTATAGACATGAGCCGATTGTCTACAAAATGTGGGAACCTCAACATTTCACAACCCTATGCGTCTCCACGGCCTGTTACAGGGATAGCTTTACGTTTTAACTTTACTAAGTCACTATAGACAGGGTTTGAATTGGTAATCGGATATGTTGAACACTTACAACTCGGGAATATAAGTGACTATAACGCTGCACAAATCACAATAACCACACTAATCTTCTCGCCTTGTTACAGCATCCACTAGTCGTTGCCTGGTTACAGCCTTCTAACACTGGTTATTCCTCATGCCCTTACGGCTCACGAACCGCATTCCCTAACCTCCGACTCGAGACTATTTCGTAATTAAAGTCAAAGTCACGTTACGACAGACGGTCATTCGACCAGTCTGTCTTTGTGTCAAGCCCCATCCGGGGCCCAAAATCGGATATCTTTTTACTATCAGACATATATCAATTTTTCTATATCGGACGCCCCTCTGACGAGAGGATGGATCTCTCATTTGGCGCAGTCATAGTCACTAGTACATGTCATCCATATTTACAGTTTTACATGTCTGCATTTTACATAGTCAGTTGTCAACCGTCTAGTACCTTGTGGGTATTTACTATTTACATTTTTACATGTAATTCTAGTACATGTATATACAAGGGTTGGATAAAAACTAGTGGCAACACTGCTGTAACATGAAAGATGACGTCAGGTGGCACTAGCACCGTTTGTAGCTGATAGCAGAGGTTCAGTTGACGTAGTGCAGTGAGTGGCTCTGGTTGTGTTCCATTGAGTTGCATTGTGCATCATCTTGAAGTGCAGGAGCCCAGTTCAAGCGCCCTAACAACATGTTTACGAAACAAGAACAACGCTCCTGGATAAGAATCGAAGTTGCACGAAGTCGTAGTGCACAAAACTGTTATCAGGGACTGCGAGAAGCACGTGGTGATGCTGCTTTGCCATATCGCACAGTGGCACGGTGGGTGAAATTGTTCCGTGAAGAGAAGAATGCCATTCAGGACAACCGTCGTTCAGGACGACCCCAAGTTGACAACCACACAATTCAGCTTCTTTCTTCTTTGCTGGATGTCGATCGTCGATGGGCTGCGTGGGAGTTAGCTGCTGAGGTAGGCGTATGTCACAAAACCGTGCTCCACATTCTGCACGATATTCTTGGATACCGCAAAATTGCAGCGCTTTGGGTAACCCATACAATGTCCGAGGTGCAACAATGGCAACATTATGCATTTGCACAGGACTTCCTTGGAAGGATCGTCACTCTGGACGAAACTTGGGCTCACTCATACGAACCGCACTTAAAGCGACAATCAACTGAATGGAAGCATCCTGGCTCTCCTCGTCCAAAGAAAGTGCACCCTACACAGAGCAATGTGAAGGTGATGTTCATTGTGGCATGTTACACTGATGAAGTGATACTGCACCGCACTTTACCTCAACGACGGACAGTAAACGCTGCCTACTATTGCAATTTCCTGCGTAATCATCTTCGTCCAGCACTCAGGAGAAAGCGACGACACTTGTTGGCAACGAACCCCATCGTCCTTCATAACAATGCCGCTGGCGATGGGAGATACTGTAACATCCGCCATTCTCACCCGATATGAGTCCGTGCGATTATGATCTCTTTGCCAAAATGAAAGAACCACTGCAAGGGACACGTTACAACACAAGAGAGGAGATTATTTGTGCTGTAGGGCGGTCACTGCTGGACATCAACAGAAGTGGACGCACTGATGGTGTATGACGCCTTCCACAAATTTGGCAGAAGGTGGTACACATGGGGGGTGATTATATTGAAGGAATGTTAGTGTGTTTACCTCAGGTAATAAAGTCATTTCAGAACTCTAGAGATGTTGCCACTACTTTTTATCCAACCTATGTACATATGCATTACGAGTATATACAAGGCCTCTGTCAATCTATAATTTGCACAGCAGATCATGCCCTAACTCGTGTAGCTCATATTACAACGGCTACCTAGTCACTTGAAAGCTCGTAAGCTCTGCCTCCTCTGAGTTTAAGCCTCTTATATTTTCTGTGTCGGGGTTCATCTTTTCCGACGTTGCGAACATTTGCATTTTCATGATTTTGTATGATCTCCGCTTGATGTCTGCCCAATTTTGTTATATAATCGTATACACACGGAAGGTTGAAAGCCGTGTGTACCTCGCGAACCGGTGCGCACCTTGGAAAATTTCCAGTTTTGCATGCGCTGCAAATTCAGGAGGTGGGTATCTTCCGCGAATTCCCAGGCGGGGCCAGCGTAAGTCATTACTGATACAGTTAGCGCTTTATGGAGGGTTATTTTAATTCTAGCACTTTATCGCTCAAATGAAATAGGGAATTGACTCTAGTAAATGTTCTAAAGGCCTTGGCTTCTATCGTTTCTCCACGTAATCCTCTTGCCGAAGATTGCGCTGAGATATTTTACATGATTCACGAAGGGGATATTCCGTCCGTTCAATGTGAGATGAACCTCAGGTGTTCTAAGTCTATTGTCTCGTAGTCAGAGTTACTTTACGACAGGCGGTTTAGCGACAATCAGTCCGTCTTGGCGCCAACCCCATGAGACTCACGGCTTGAATTTTTTTCAACTGAACACTTGCGGTCGTAGTCCTTACGTGGCATCTTCTCTAATGAGAGGATGGGTCTGTCGTTTACAATTGTTGTTGGTCCTCGCCAGCTCAGTCATTCTCAGGTCCTAGTACCGCGGAACTCATGAGCACATTTTACTGTCTCAGATTCGAGACTCCTTCAATCTGAAGGGCCAGGTCGCCGTATTTATATCCCCCAGGAACAGGGTGGCCCAGTTATATCCCCAGGCACTGGGTTCCCTTTCCGTCGCCTCCTACGACTCGCAGGGCTACGGTGGAGGTATTCTACTCCGTCTCTAGCTGGTCTTCGTTATATATTGTCGCGTGTTTGGAATCCGGAAGCGATACTTCCATGGAAACGCAATAACAGGAGGCCGTTGCATAGGAAGAGCCCAAACAACAAATGCGTTTTCCAGAGATGAAAGAACAACAGAGGATTCGTTGCATAACAACGTCCGAGACGAGGTTATAAAACTCCAGCTTCAACAAAATAACCTTACCTAAACCCAGTAAAGACCCGAAATTTCCTCAAAATTTACGTCCGATCAGCCTCCTGTCCACGAGAAGAAAACTATTCGAAAAAGTAATTTTGAAATTCCTCCGTAAACATATTGAAGAAAGAGGCCTGCTCAATGCACGCCAGTTTGGTTTTCGTGCACGTCACAGCACGACATTGCAATGTATGAGGCTGGCGGACCACGTGACCCTTAATTTCAACAACAAAATGTCTACGGCCGGGGTGTTCTTCGACACCGAAAAAGCCTTTGATACCACGTGGCACTCAGGATTGCTGTATAAGTTATCAAAATTGGAATTCTCCAACAGTTTGACCAAACTTATTCGGTCCTTTCTTTCTCAACGTAAATTCAAGGTCTCGGTTGAAGACCAAATATCAACCCCAAGGGAAATGCAAGCAGGGGTACCAAGAGGTTCAGTCCTTTCCCCTACTCTTTTCAATTTGTACATAAATGATGCCCCCCAAACACATGGTGTTCGCCTGGCCCTCTTTGCGGACGACACCTGTCTGTATGCGACAGATCGCAAGGAGGGCGCGGGCTCAGCTCACTGAAGACCTGGTGTGAGCGCTGGAATATTAAAGTGAATGAAGATAAGACTCAGGGGGTCTACTTCTCTCGTAGTCGTCGACCGCCTGAGTCTTGTCTCACTCTAAATGGAAGAAATATTCCATTTGTAAATAGTGCAAAATATCTAGGTGTAATCTTCGATAAGAGAGTTACTTGGAGATTCCACATAGAAATGATCGAAGCCAAGGCCTTCAGAACATTCATTAGAGTGTACTCCCTATTCAAAAGTGAGCGATTGAGCGCTAACATTAAACTGACCC
>NW_019718282.1:74684-77371 GCF_002891405.2 Cryptotermes secundus
CAAGGCAGTAACCCGTGTGGAGATGGGGTCGAATACCTCCACCGTAGCCCTGCGAGTCGTGGGAGGCGAAGGAAAGGGAAGTCTCAAATCTGAGACAGTAAAATATGGTCGCTAGTCCCAAGGGACCCGGACCCCAGAAAGACTGCACTGCAAGAGCCAGTAGCAGTAGCCAGTAGCGACGGAACCGTACGGAATTCTGGCCGCGTCATAGCTCAAGCAGTTAGTCGATCCCGGGTATGGTCAAGTGGGATTTGTGGTGGACAAAGTGGCGCTTGGGCAGGTTTTCTCCGAGTACTTGGGTTTCCCCTGTCAATCTTCATTCCACCAACTGCTCCACAATCACCCTCACCTATCATCTGGGGCTGGTNTTGGACTTGGACTTGGAGACGAGTGCAGTTTGTGTTTGACCTTCGAAGAGATCGGTCATTAGTAGTCAGTCTTCAGTTTAGCTTCGGCTGTAGAAGCAGTAATTGTGATACTGAAGGTGTGAATAAGTGTACAAATAAGCGTCCAATGAGACAATTCGTTCCGATCCGAAGACCCACGCAATTTATTGTGTCGAGCCACACAGGAGACACGTTACAATGTCACTGGCACGTACCGCACAGAAAATACCACCGTTGTTTTTTTGTAATGTGACACAGCCGTTGCAACCGACCGCATAGAGACACCTCTTTCCACAATTACTGTATTACTGCGTTGCCTCTGTCGCCGCGGAAACCAGCTGTCACATTACGTTTAGAGGGCCGTTCCCTAGCAATGACCATCACTGCTGGTTCTACAATTCCGGCTTTGAGACCTCATGTCACAATGTTAATATTCTTGTTGTTTCATATTAGGAAAACTTGAAAGAAGGAAGGAAGGCAGGAAGAAAGAGAGAAATTGTTACGAATAATTCAGTTACCGCTATCCATACCACTGGACCTAGTGACTAACTTTATGTAGAGGGATCCATGGAAGTAGATGACATTCCCTTTCATCTGGAACAGATATGAAACAGAGGTGGGGGAGGGGGGGGCGCGAAACGTCATACATATTTTTATCTAAACATTAGGCTGTGTTGAAAAAAAACACTCCCGTGACAAAGCATTTCGTAAACAATTTCACGCGAAGAATTTGAGACCCCTGACGCAATGAATTTATGACCCCTGATATATGTTGATTGCATCAGAAGGAATGATGTTTAAAAAAAGTTTTTATATTAAAAAAGATTAGGGTGCGTGTCTGGGCTCTGGGCAAAGTGTTCCGTGCTTCTTGAAAGGCTACTGGTCATGAAACGCCCCTGTGATCGCTACTGCATTACGTTTAGCCGGCCTCCGGGAACGAACAAGCTTGTAAATGATCACCGTGGAAAGAATGTTGGATATGTGACCGCACTTTCCCACATGCGGCCAGCAATTACATAGGGGCTCCTGATTTTCCCACTTGCATTGCATCAGCAGCGGCTCCTGATATTTCAGCATGTGTCCAGTGGTTTCAGCAGCGGCTGTTCATGCACGGATATCCTCCTAGCAAATAAATCATCAACAGATATTCCCTACATGAGGCCAATAATTATATCAGTATAGGCTGTTAATGTTTCCACATGCAGCCAGCATTGCTTGAACGGTTGTCAGTGCGCATCTCCTTTAAGTTCAAATTAAGCTTAAAGTAGAAATGTTAGATTTTATATAAAAGAAACTGATTTTTTTTTTAATTTTAATTCGTTTAGTGAGGGGTGGAGTCCAGCTGGGTCCACTCGGCACGTCGGCCACTGATTGGCCTATTGTATCTGCCCCGGGTGATTATGATGATCGAGAATTTGGTGGAATGAAGATTGGCAAGGGAAACCGGAGTACTCGGAGAAAACCTGCCCCAGCGCCACTTTGTCCACCACAAATCCCACCTGACCAGACACGGGCTCGAATCCGGGCCGCTGCGGTGGGAAGCCAGCAACTAAACTCTTGAGCTATGGCGCGGCATAAATGAAGCTCTATGAATATCAGCGAAACTGTAAACCGAATGAAGAACTGCAGACGTATAAACACAAGTGCTTAAGAAAGTATTTGAAGCAAAGGAGGAAGAAGATCGGAGGAAATAGAAAATATTATATAAGCAGTCTTCTTAAAGTAGCCTCTTCCGGTTTCGAAGTACCAGAAATTGCTAGATACTTCTTAGGATCACAGCCTCATTAATTGTGCCAGTAGTGGAAGGAGTTTGCTGTTCCATCAATTTAAAAGAAAGGCGATAAAACTGACTATAGGAATTACCGGGGTACAGAGTGATTCAGAAAGATGGACACAATTTCAATTGGCTATATTTCCTGAATTGCATTTGAATTCTATAAAGTACATTTGAAAGAGGATGTTGTAAGGTTTCTAATACTACCGCTAGAGCACTCCAGCACTGCGTCAGTTGTAAGCGAGATGGCTACTATGCAACACAAGATTTTTGCATTCGTGAGTTTGGTAAAAGTGAGTCTGCGACTGCAGTGCAGCGTGCATTTCGTCATAAGTTTAACATCCAACCTCCAACGAGGAAGAGCATTTATCGTTGGAATTAACAATTTGCTGAAACTGGCTCTCTGTGTAAGGGTAAAAGCCCGGGCCGATCGCGTGTATCGGAGGAGAACGTGGAGCGCATTCGAGTGAGCTTTGAGCGTAGCCCAATGAAGTCAACCCGTAGTGCTAGTAGAGAACTTGGACTAT
>NW_019718282.1:78068-150769 GCF_002891405.2 Cryptotermes secundus
CCACTTCTTCCCACAAATTTGAATGGCCTAAGAAACCGTATCACAGCTGCGGTGAACTCAGTGACGCAAGATATTTGTCATCGAGTGTGGGATGAATTCAGCTACCGTCTAGATGTTATCCGTGCAACCGGAGGGGGCACATTGAACATCTATAAACTTCCATGTATGTATAATTATACATACATGGAAGTATGTAAATTACATTTGATTATAATCAAATGTAATTTACACAATTCAAATGGAACATATAATTCAGGAAATATAGCCAATTGAAATTGTGTCCATCTTTCTGAATCACCCTGTATATCACTGTCATCAATTTTAGTGCCAACTTTAGCGGATAGAGGGTGTCGCGTGGTCAACGCAACGAATCCCCACAGCCGGTAATTTCGGTTTTCTAGACCGCTATTCCTTTGAAATATCTCCTCAGTTTTCCTTACGAGGTTGAGTGAACCTCGTTCCAGACCCACTATTTTTCATAAAATCTGGTAGCGCCAGGAATCGAACCCGGATCTCTAGAGCTGTAGCCAGAAACTCTGGCGCTAACTTCACCGACAAGCGGCGGTCGCTCGGTCGATATAGTTATCTTGCGGAATAAAACCACGGAGTTTTGTTTTTTAATCACTGTCATCATCTTACGAGATTTTACCCAATATCTTTCTTTCAAGGTTAAATCCATACATAGACGACATTACTGAGGACCATCAGTGTGGGTTGCGACGTAATAGATAAACTATTGATCAGGCGCTTTGCATTCATGAGATCCTAGAAAGAAATTGGGAATACAATAGAACAGTACCTCAGCTCTTCGTGGTTTTCAAGAAAGCTTATGATTCAGTTAAGAGGGAATTATTGTATAGTATTCTCCTTGTGTCTGCCGGTCACGGTAGCCGAGCGGTCTAAGGCATGCACTGTCTTCGCTCGCTCGGAAGCCGGGATCGTGGGTTCGAATCCCACTCAGGGCATGGATGTTTGTGTGCGTTTTTCTGTGTTTGTCTACAGGTAGAGGCCTTGCGACGAGCTGATCACTCGCCCAAGGAGTCCTACCGAATGTGTAAGATCTAGTAAACCGAAGTAAAACGGAGAGTTTCATGGAGGTAGGCCTAGGCCCAAATTGGGGCTGTAGCGCCACAGAAAAAAGAAATTCTCCTTGTGTCTGGTACACCCATGAATCCAGTAAAAAATAAATGGTGAAGCGCTTCCTTTATCAGGCCGTGAAGGCCCATGGGTTTGCCAGACGTCGAGGTTCCCACATTTTCTAGACAGTCGGCTTACAGATGGCGGAAAGGTTGTCAGCCTTTGGCGCAGGCCGTTCTTTACCCCGCCCCCACGAAGATTTCTGGTACTCATTTCTGACTCAGACTGAGTCGACCTCAGGACCATAGTACTGCTGGAAAGATTAGGTAAATTTAAAAATCCAGTAATCTCATCGGGAATCGAACCCGTTACCTTCAGGCTTTGTAGCATAGTTCCTCAACCAATTGGGCTACCGCATGCCCCCCCCCCTCATGAATCCAGTTAGGCTTACTAAAATGAGCTTAAATATAATCTGTATTGCAGTCTTTATAGGCAAACACAAGAAACTAAGTATGTTGATACACAGTCACGTAAGGAAAAAATCATGATACTATAAAGGTAACTAATCGATCCTTTGAAAACGTGGCACAGTTCAAGTTTTGGAAACAACAGCAACAAATCAAAATTTTATTCAGGAAGAAACGAAGAGCAGATTAAATTCAATTAGTGCTTACTAACATTCAGTGCAGACAGAGCCTTATGTCTCACCGCCTGCTGCCTGAAAACATACAGCTTAAAATATACTGAAATATAGTTTTGCCTGTAGTTTTGTATGGGTTTGATACTTGACCTCTAACATTTAGGGAAGGACATAGACTGAAGGTGTTTGAGAACAGGGTGCTGCGGAGAATATTTGGACCAAAGAGGGATGAAATAATGTGAGGTTGGAGAAAATTGCATAATGAGGAGCTTCATAATTTGTACTCTTCTTCAAATACTTAAGTTTAGAATGATCAAGTCAATAAGGTTGACATGAGCGGGGATTGTAACATGAGTGGGTGAGATGAGGAATGCATATAGGATTCTCTTGGGAAAACCAGAAGGAAAATGACAATTACCAAGACCTAGACTTAGGTCAAAATATAATATAAATTGAATCCTAGATATGTAGAATAGGACGCTGTGGACTGGATTAATTTGGCACATGATCAAGACCAGTGGTGGGCCCTTGTGGACACGATAATGAACTTTGGGGTTCCATAAAATATTGAAAATTCTTGAGTAGCTAAACGAGTGTTGGCTTCTGAAGAAGGAATCGGCTCCATGGAGTCAGCTCCTTTTATCTGTTCTCTGCGTCAAATGCATAAATGAACGCACTATGGAAGGATGTATCTGCCTGTTTTAAAATTTCATTGCCGAAACTGTTTGATTGATTTCGGTTAAATTTGGTCCACTAAGTGTACAGTGAAATAAAAAATATGGAGGTTAATCAGAAAAATGAGTGGTTACTGGCTGGAAAGTCCGATTTGTATTCATTTTATACGCAGGAATGGTTTATTTCTTGTCATCACTGTGTTCGAACCAGTTCTGGGCCCACTCAACGTCCTAGCAAATGAGTGCTAAGTGGATCTTTCTTCGGGGCGTCTTCCTAACACTCACCCCCCAGCCTAATGTTAAAGCTAAGAATCTGTGAATATTGCCATGTTCCTTGCAAGCCAATTTTTCTATGGCGTGGTACTTTGACACAAGGCCAACTTCACCTTTTCACCTTTCTCCATACGTGATTTTGCTGCATCTGCAGTTTGCTCTGCATGTTGCTTCTTGCTGTCACGGAGTAATAAATTAATTCAGAAGACAACTGAAACTCTGTGTACATTAGAATTTCATTGTTCAACTTATCACACAAATCTATTAAACGAAACGTTGTTCTGTGCTTAATTAAGAACCAAGTCGCATGATGCAGGCTCATAGGTTCACGCAGTCTTATCCTTGGCACTACATAGAGGTGAATGCTCAATGCTTTACCCCCGGTATTCACTGGATATGCGACCAGGTGGATCCAAGTGCATTCATGGACTCGGTCTGTCCTGTCTGATATCCACAGGTCACATGTGCAACGTAACCAAATTATGCTCACTGTGATGCGCAGTACGTACGGAGCCATTAGGAGCACCTCACATTGTGTATTGGCACTTGTCAGCTTACTGCACAACGAAATCACAGCCTGTCACCAATGACATCGGTAGTACCGTCAAAGTCGCAACCTCCACGCAGTTTCAAAAGTTACATATGTATACGTAATTTAATGAAGGCTGACGCCTTTGAAGAACTGGTTTTCTCTCTGTTCACAGTGGAAGTAGAGGGTTTGCCTGCGAAGATCGAACTGGAAGAACCGTGTTCTCGTGCGGGTGGGATATGCCTTCAAGAGAAAGAGTGTCCTACCGGTCGTCTTAACGCCGAAAGAGGACTCTGCCCTCTGCAACAAGAAGCAGGAGTTGAGTGTTGCCATGGTCGTAAGTTGAGACACAATTTGCTGTTTGAGACCCATAGGTTATAAAATGTTACAAACATGGCCATCGTCGGTGGGGGTGGGGGAAGAAATCCAGACATCTAAGTCCCTGGTTTTTACGAGGAAAATAGGTTTAAAAATAATTAAATATACCAAATATTAATACGGAAAATAATTTTTTAAAAATTTTTCTGTTGAGAATCCGAAAAACTTTTAGTACGAACATAGTTCAGTTTTTTAAGTAGTAGAATCAGAGATGATTTTCTTTTTCGTCACTACTCTGTCCGGGCACTGCCCTGAGCTCCAACGCGTACTAGAGGCTCTTTCCTAAGGATTACAGCAGCCGGACTGCGAAGCTGCCCATGTTACCTTAGTTTATGTTAAAATGATTGGAGTTTTACCTCCATTTCCTTACATGTATTCAAGGCATTGTGGATGGCTGTGATGTTTAATAGAATTTGAGGTTCTCGCAGCGGTAGCTGTGAAGAGTTCTATCTACTGGAATACAGTGCCATGTAGTCAGTTGAGAATCAGCCAATTTTTGGAGGAATATGCAGCCTTCAGCTTCGGAGTCGTAGAATACCCAAAGCAGAAGACGATAATGAAGGGGAGCAAGTTGAGCTGCTTTCCCTGAATATGTAGTGCTACAGGACTATATACACGTGTATATCTTCATGTTTTGGTTGCAACTTGTAGTGATTATTTAGTGAAGCTCTGTCATACAGTGGCTTTCACCCTATTGTGTCGTGGCAGATGCTTCAGCCTACCTCATCCTAGCAGACACGGTTATGTCTCTTAGTATATCGGAATCCTCAGTATTCGTCGGTTTTAGGAGTCAGTAAAGGAAACGAAACTCTTAGCGTCACTTGTGCTCTAAAAATCGGGCGCAATCTACTGTGAAGACCTGACGTATGAATTGAATACCTCATAAGGTCTACAGGTAAAGCTATCCCTGTAACAAGCCGTGGAGGCCCGTAGGGTTGTGAGACGTCAAGGATCCCACATTTTCAAAAAAATCGGCTCACAGATGGCGGTAAGGTTGTCAGCCTTACCCCCAGGAAGACCTCTGGCACTCATTTCTGTCAGAGGCTGAGTCGACCCCAGTAGCCTTAGTGCGGCTGGAAGGATTAGATCCCATCACCTCGTCAGGAGTCGAACCCATGACCTTCCGGTATTTAGCATAGTGCCTCAGGCAACTATGCTACCTCGTGCCCACCTAATTAAGTCTATACCTTTGTAATAAGGCTACCAAGATTACAGTCCTGTTTCCGAATCTAATCTTCAAAATAGAACCACAAGGTCGAAAGTTGTACGCTGCGGCCAGTGAAATAGGGTTGTTGGACGTACGAACATTTCTGACTGTCGCCTGCTGGGTTGTAACGCTATATAACCTTACAGGTGGATGCCAACGTTTCGGTGAGTCGATGTGAGGAATCTGATGGGTCATGCAGGCAGGCGGTCAGGACACTGATTATTCAGATCCACGGGAGGGGATCCACATTCCTTTGTCTTGGCGACAACCTTCTTTACAACCTGTTTACACACTTTGATTCTGAAGTTGGAGGGCGCATGTTCCTCCGAAAAGTTGATATTGACCTACCCAACTATACGTTGTTACGCTCCAGAAGACCACATTTTTTTTCCTTGGCGCTACAGCCCCAGTGGGCCTAGGCCTACCTCCATGAACTTCTCCGTTCACTTCGGTTTTTCTAGATCATACACATTCGGTAGGACTCCTTGGGCGGGTGATCAGCTCGTCGCAAGGCCTCTACCTGTACACAAACACAGAAAAACGCACACACACAAACTAAACATCCATGCCCTGTGTGGGATTCGAACCCACGATCCCGGTTTCCAAGCGAGCGAAGACAGTACTAGCCTTACACCGCTCGGCTGCCGTGACCGGTGTAGACTACAATTAGGGCTGGGAAAATCTCAGAACGTGTGCCTTTTCTCTGTGGGGTGGATTGATAATTGTGATATAAAGCTAATTGTTATTAAATTGACGTACTCATAATGTTGCTCTTTCGGTAGCGGACTTGCTCCTTCTGCTCATCAATCATTTCACATTGCAGTTTCGGTCCTGGAGAGGCGCTGCAGGAAGCGCGGTGGAGAGTGCGCTCCCAAGACCCGGTGCGGCCGTCAACTTTGGGACGATCTTGCGCAGGACTGCAGTCAGAACGAAGCGTGCTGCATTCTGGTGGAATAGCATCGCATTATTCAACCTTAGGGTCTTAATACTTCATTTGCCAACAATGGAGACCGGAAAGACAAGACATCCTGATAACAAACACAGCGTAATTAACCTTTTCACTGCTGCTGGCAGCTGTGAATTAGCTAACGTTCATCTCATTTTCATTAATTTATAGTCACTGAAATATTTCATGCTTGAATACATAGACTCATTACGTTAGAAGAAGCGTACCCCTGTTTTACTAGTGAGCTAACCCGTTAGTTTCCAACGTGCGATCTAGTACCAAGGAGCTGAAAATATTCACACACAGGCCATATACACCTCCTGGCAGGAGCCTAGTTCACCTCTCACATGGAAGAATATAGCTTAGTAGGTCAATATTAGAAAACAAAGCATGATTTATAGTTTTCAGGGCGACTATATGTGATGAAGTCTTCATAACATGAAAGCCAAGATTATTTGTCACAAAGCTCTTCAATCAGCCAACAGCAGATATTGTGTTGGGATTAATTATTACAGATTTCATACAATATTGTTTATTGTAATTATGAAATCGAAGTGACAATTTAGGTAAAGAATTATCCTTATGATTTCGTTAGCATTCTAATTTCATGTCATGTTTTTCAAACAAACTCTTCGTCATATGATTAGGTAATGTATCCGTCAACACAACAAGGAAAATGGTATCACAATTAAAATCAACATCTCATAGATTAAATTTTATTATTTACCGCTACACGTTTCGGTCCTCACGGGACCATCATCAGGCAGTGTGTATAATAAGCACGATAAAGTTAATTGAAATCCCAACATGGAGCCATATTGTAGTGCAACTCGTCCCTAATGTAAATGGTGCAAAAGTTGCATAAAATTGTGCCTTATGTTATGATGAAAATTACAATATAGAAAAATATTAGAAATATTAGAGTATACAATAATTTGTATTTAAAATATTATTGGAGGGAATTAAAGGGTGTTATATATTACGAATATATGGTTTTATAATACGAATAAAGAGTTATATATTTACGAGTAATATAAATAAAAATGTTGAAGTCATTGAAAATATTTAAAATGCGTCCCAAATTTTGTGAAAATTAAAAAAATGTAATCTTTTTATGTAATATTGATGTATTTGCTACGATACTAAAATAGGTTTGTCACTTGTCTAATGAAAGCTTTTATGTTGCGGTTTCAAGGGTCTCTCTTACCAGTATGTATATGCCATTCAAATCATATCGGTGATTTTGTAAGAAACCTAACTTTGCTTCCATAATAAAAGAGTGAAAATGTGTAACAGCCTACTTCAAATTTGGAGCACGTGATTCACCGAACGTCCCATTTGCGATTCTACATCACTTAGGCTTAATGTTAATTTATTGTAAATATAAATATTCTAAGGTTTATTTATAATTCATGTAATTAAACATGGAATCCACTTATATGATCTTCTGAGGATTGAAATAATATTAACTTCTTTGAAGAATGTCGTCTTCTGGGATGTGGCGCCGTGTAGAACTTGTGTGAACCGACGTTTTGGAAGAACATATCGCCCTCGTCTTCAGAGTATAAAAATCCGCGAGCTAGGAACCAGCGTGAGCAGGTGGCTAGACATTTTCATTTTAAAGGACAATTTTTAGATCTTAGTGAATTTATGTTATGTAAAAAGTTCTACATGACAAGAGCTGATAAAATTTAATCTGAGCTTCGTTTCAGGCAGAGTATATACTTGATGGACACGATATACAACTTAAATCAGCAATTTTAGAGATGAAACAAGCGGACGTACTGACTTGAATTCATTTTGTGTAAGAGTACAAGTTTTTACGGGGGTATGAAGAAATGGAGTATGGGTCATTAAATTCGAAATCATTAAAACTAAGGAAATCAAAAGAATTTCCAAATTCTGACTCTCAGGAGGATATATTTGTGCACACCCCGCGGAAATTCGGTTAATTATCCAAGATTCAAACTCATTTAAATTCTGCGTCCTGGGGCCCTGTCTCATCCTTCATTTCGCACCGAATCGCAATTGCTTCCTTGTTCATAGAAAGATAGGAATAGCTAAGGTAACGAAGGCTATCGATAGCGCCTGAAGCAATAACCGAGGGCTGAGGATTAATGAAGACTGGGGTTATTAAGCTTACGCGAACGGAACAAAAGAAACCTCGGGCGAATCATCTGTGATTTCTGCTTGTGTCATTCTACTCCACTGTAAGTCCGCCATTAGCAGCGATGTAGTTCAGCTGCCGGAACAAGATGGCCAAGCCTTTAAATCGGCCGTGACCCAGTGGACGACACAGAGCGACTGTCTAATAAATTAATAGTCCTTTATGGCAACTTTCACTCAACTGTCCTTTGATCAAGGCACCTCCGATTGTGCGTCACTTCTCCCTCCTAAAATAATACACTGAATTACAAGACGAAGTGTTCTGTCTTCTTGTATATAATGCAGTGTAATCCGATGAAAGTCAACTGATGTTTCGGAGGAAAATTTCGCTTCCATCTTCAGTGTCTAAAACTAAGCCAAGATATGAATCTACGTGAAGCAGATGGCGAGCTCTGCTGGTGTCTTTCTAGCTTATTCTCCGACCCTGATGGTGGAGACGGCATGTTTCTCCGAAACGTCAGTTGGCTTTCAACGGAGTACACGGCATTATATCCCAAACCACTGTTGAGAGAATATCAGATCCTACAATTTACAAAATCTTTGCCGGTCAGCGAAAATTACATTTATGCGTGTTTCTGCAGGTCTGTAGCAGGCTATAGGATTACAGCATAGAACTAAATGGCTTTACGACTTCTTTACACCTACAGTAAGCTAAGAACATTCCTGTACAATGTAGAAACTTTTACGGAATATTTCACTGGCTGCAGCTACAGTTTCCAAAAGCAACTACAGGAAAACCTTGCTAATCCAAAGGGGGGAGGTCGTCCGGATTAAGTGATTTTCCCGATTATTGAAACAAATGGTAGCCCTACAGAGCCAAACTTAGAACAAAAATAAATGGAAAATTTAATGATATACTCACTGTATAATAACAATGATATCACTGTAGAACCTTTATTTAAAAAACAATAAAAAGACAATACACTTATTCTTCAATGGAAGACTAGTTAGTTAGTTAGTTAGTTATTGGAGAGGGTGGGTTTCCCCATGCACTTAGACCTGTATTGGTCCATTGTGCTTCCCTCTATGATTTCTACCAGTCTCTATATCCTACCGGTACTAGTGCTTACATCAGTCCCGCCCAGCCAGCGAGACCGGCTCTACTAGCTGAGAGGTATCTATAATGCTTCCCCCATCTACCAGAGGTATTAGAGACTACTGTTGGGCGGGAAACGTCNGCCGCTAATGGAAGACTAAGTTTTACTTGTAAGATTTGAGGCTTCTTTAAGTTGTACTTGCTTCCGAATGTAACAGTGCAGGTTTGAAGAAACTGTCAAGTTTTATTATGAACAGACAAGTGACTCATCTGCTTTCCTAAATGCCACGTGTCTTTTAAAATATGTACTTAATTGTGAATAGCATTTCTAATCTTTCATATATATATATATATATATATATCCGGATTATTCGACATTCGAATTAACGTTGTGACTTTCATAAATGTTACTTCTACTATATGTTTCGTCCTTATCATTATCAGGTACGTATTTGAACATAATTACTTCTCTGTACCGCTCTTTATACTTTATACTCTGAAACATGCTACTGGGAATCTAATTCATGTCGTTTTGCCGCCACCCGCTCTGTTTACTGGGTGAGATGTTTATATGAAATGCATTCTGCTCACACCAAAAAATTATGATTTGTTTAACTTCCCAACTAAGTGTTATAGTGTCATCGAGCATTTAGAATCCTAACATTTTTATGGGGACCAAGCGGTAGCGTAGTTGGTTGAGGCACTATACTACGAGCCGAAAGGTCACGGTTTCCTTTCCCGACGAGGGCATTGGATTTCTATCAAATTACCTAATCCTTCTAGCAGCACTATGGTCCTTGGTTCGACTCAGCCTCCAAAAGAATCTAAAGGAATCTTCTTGTGAGTAAATGGCGGTCAGTGTGTAAGGCTGAAAACCTCACCGCCAACTGTGAGCCGATTGTCTACAAAATGTGGGAGCCTTATTGTTTCACAAACCTATGGCCCTCCACGGCCTGTTACAGGGATAGTTTTACATTTTTCCTTCTTTTTTTTTTTTTTGTATTTTCATCTGGAAGTTTTGTATGTTCGAAATATTCGTATGAGAAACAGAACGAACCTAACTATTTCAGAATCGAATTACAGATACCATCCTAAGAACCCAGCTCTCCTTCTTGGCTTGATCGAAAACCGAAATTCCTACATGTAGACAAAGAAACATATGGAAATATTGAATTGCAGGAAGGCCATATTGGCTACTGGCTGCTTTTGCATCCTCTACCCTTTGCTGCTAATTTTCCTGCAATTAAATCTCATTGTAACACAACGCAAACAAACAACACCGCTGATACCATGACTGGACATGGTCTTAAGTCAGTTCATTCTAGTCCCATTCTCACAGCTAATTCCTCCAAGATGCTCCCGCCTCCTTCTACAACACTTCCATAAAAGTTTATCCATCAGAATTCTGTACACCCTCATTTTCACCCCATCCGAACTACATGTTCAACCCATCATAACTTCATAGAGTTCACTATCCTGATTATGCTAGGCGCCCTGAATAAATCATGAAATTTACGGTTAACATAGCACCTTAAATTACAGCTACCCCTTTACATCATCATCCTTCTCAGTTGAAGCAGACCTGCCTGCAGTTTAGCCTCTCCCTTCTCAACACACAAAAGCAGCGTATACAATTATTGTTTCCTGTTTCGGCCTCCATTTTCTTTTCCGTATTAGATGGAATAATAAGAGTAGGACTTACTGAATCGAATAGAAACAAGAATTCCTTAAATTTGTTCGCCTCCTGTGTGGGATTTGAGGTTTTCAAGGAGGTGACTGTTGAGATCACGGTCCTATGGGGTGAGGTGTCATGTGGTCTGACAGATCGTTACCATAACTACAGAAGGACGTGTTGCCTCCCTCTTCAGGGTAGAAGCTGAAACTAGCTTGTTCCTTAGAAAAGTTGGCACAATCTACCAGACTACAAGGCGTCACACCCCAGGAGACAGTAAGCTTCATATTATTTTCCTTCATAAACCTGGTTTCCATTTTCTGTTGACGCTTCCATATGCCTACTTACATTCAGAATCATTTCATTATATTGAGGTTTCATGAAATATTAATATATTTATTTTTATCTATGGGTACTTATAATTAATTTCTGCGATATTCGTTATAGTTTGTAGCGTAGCCGGTATAGCAACTGGCTATGGGCTGGATGACGGAGGAGTCGGAGTTCGAGTCCCAGTAGGGGCAAAATTTTTTTCTTCTCCAAGTCGTCCAGACCGCCGCTGGGGCCCACCCAGCCTCCTATCCAATGGGTACCGGGGGCTCGTTCTCCGCTGGTAAAGCTACCGAGGGTGAAGTTGACCACTCACCTCCAGCTAGCGCCCAGGTTAAGAAAATGTGGATCTATACCTCCACTCCCTCATACGCCTTCATGGTGTAGTGTTAATTAGTTAAGCACAGGGACAAATTTACCTTTTAGCTTTATTCACCTTCACTTAGGAGCCGGGGTAGATCAGTCAGTGTAACGACGGTCTACGTTCTCGACGGCCGGAGTTCGATTCCCAGTAAGGAAAGAAATTTTTCTCTACTCAACAGGGTCTAGACGCGACTATGTGGCCCACCCAGTCTCCTATTCAACAGGTACCAGGAGATGTTTCCTTGCGGGTAAAGAGGCCGGGGCGTGAAGTTCATCACTAACCTCCATCTAGTGCCGAGGTCAAGAATGATGGTGATACACCTCCGCCCCTCCGTGTGTATTCATAACACAGTGCTTAATTAATTAAGCACAGGGACGTTGCTTCTTACCTTAACTTTTCTTCGTTCTGAATTAATAGTAGGTCTATAAGCAACAAAATAGAAAGGGCCTTGATATGTCTTTTGTGCGCTGTAAGATATTTTCTAACTAAAAAAATACGAAGAGCATAAGTTGACTAAATACTTGTATACAAATTAGATATTATTTTTGGCTCGTAACCTGTGCACTGTGCTTGTAGCTTTCATTGTGTAAACTTCTGTACGAAGTTCTTAATACCGGTCAAATAAAGGATACTGGTGCTTTCTTTCGGTATAAGTCAAAATTGATGCAATCTGGCCCAAGACCCTTAACAGGCGACACATTTAATTTTATCACCAAAATATTAGGGCGAGGAATCGAGACGATTCTTGTTACGTGTCTTGTACTACGGAAACTGCCGAACTGCTGTTCGTATCACAGTGCAAGCAGAGACACGGTTAGGTGAGAAGTGGTACTATCCTCGTAATACTGGAGTCGACGTAGCACTATTAATTTGTTCGTGATGTATTGCTTTGCGAAATGGATGAGATTTGAAGTTAAAAGTGTGTAAATCTGTATTTCGTGCCATCTCATTACCGAGCGTATAAAGCTCTTTATTCAGCAAGTGGGCTTATAGACTGCTGTGCCGTCTGTTACATCATTATTTGATAAAGAGGAAACTGGAGCTGAGGTGAGTAACTTCTTGGAATGAATTCTGAGTGCTGTGTTGACCAAGAAAGGCAGACTGCCAGAGGGTTAAAGGTTCTTCACTTTATTTATTAATGTGTGGTTTATTTAACTTTGCAGTCAGTAACACAGGCTGTAGGCTTACAGCGTGAAATTATTTGTTGATTGTGAATAATAAATTGCATAGGATATGGAAGAACCTTTCAAATACGAAACAGGTGTGAAGTCCACTCAGCCACAACGTTCGGTGCTTAACTGTTTAAAAATCCACACTCACATATTACGTAATTATAAAAATGTAATAATAAACCTTCAGTGGATATTTTCGTGAAACATGTCTGGTGGGTTGTTTCCATTTAGGATCATTGTAGTGAAGATAAGAGAAACTCGACTATAAAGCCAATGTAGAAAACTTCTGTCTACGAGGCTTCTTTTTTTAGGGACGCATGAAAAATATGAGCATTTCAAATGAATTTGAATTATTTTGAATTATTTTCGTTTGAATTTTGTTAGGGACACCTGTCTGTGAAAGTTAAGTAAATGAAAATAATATCAACATAAAGCACTGTTTTGACTCTTGAAGTAGACCGTTCGGTCACCTAGCGGGAAAGCTCCGTACTATTATGTAAGTTTCCGCGGATTCTGATTGCAACGTAAGAAATTCATATGTTGACCGTTTTGCTTCTCGATAATAATTTATTAATCGCAGATTGTTTAAGGTCCTTATGTTAGTTAGTCTATGTAGCATCGGCTGATCGATGTCTGTACATCGTTTTATAATTTCTGTAACTACGTTTAGTTGGTTGAGGGGCTATGCTACAAGTCGGAAGGTCGCGGGTTCAAGTCCCGATGAGGTCATTGGATTTTTTTTCAGTTGACCTAATCCTTCCAGCCTCACTAGGCCCTGGGGTTTACTCAGCCTCTAACAGAAATGAGTACCAGGAATTAATTAAATAATTTTCCTGGGGGGTAAAGGGCGGACGGCGCGTAAGGCTGACAACCTTACCGCCATCTTTGAGCCGATTGTCTAGATAATGTGGGACCCTCAACGTCTCACAACACTATGGGCCTTCACGGCCAGGTACAGGGATAGCTTTACCTTTTTTTACTCACTTTACGTTAAAAATTTTAGAGGTTATGTTCGCTGTTCGTGATTTATTTATTCGCGCCTTCTTAATTTTTTAGGTTTCGTAGTGTTGGGTGTAACGACGACTGTTAACGATAAATGGAAGAATGTGAAGTGAAGTGGTCGTGGTCCGTTCTAAGGTAAGATTCTATTGTAACCTAAAGCATTAAAGAGAAATTTGAAAAGTCTCTCAACTAGAATCCGGGAACTGCAGAGTACACAACACGAGTATAGCGTCTAATGAGACATGAAGCTAATCACGAAGGGAATAACTCAGAAAGGGGCGTTCGGTGAGAGACTGGAAAAAAACTGGAAACATGTTTATCGGGTTAACGACTGAGATGCGGATACAAGTAGATGTGTTATACGAGAGCGTGCCTGCTTGGTACTTGGTATATATGTTCGGGTAAGATAAAGTTATCTCTGTACTTAACTAATGAAGCACTGCGCCGTGAAGACTTATAGGGGGAGAGTGGATGTATAGATCCACGTATTCTTGACCTCGGTTTTAGGTGAAGGTGAGTGGTCAGCTGCACGCTTCGGCCGTTTTATTCCATGGGAAAGAGCCCTTTTACCCAATGGATAGGAGGCTGAATGGGCCTCAGAACCAGTCTGGACGACGTGGAGAGAAGAAAAATCTTGCCTCTACTTGTACTCGAACTCCGACCCCTCGGCCGTCCAGCTCGTAGCCAGTAACCATACCGACTGCGCTAACCGGTATAAGAGTAGCTTTATGGCTAATGGAAGGAACAACTACGCATGGTCCAGTTCAAGATGTCCCAGCAATCTTTTTAAGCGACGGGCTTATACGGATACAAGTAGACGTGTTATACCTTAGCTGTCCTGCTCGGTTCTTGATGTATGTTAGGGTGAACGATGAACAAAAATACTCCGTGGCCTGTAGTCCGCAAGCAAACTATACCAACTGAGCGACCGCTGCTTGTCGACGAAGTTAGTGCCAACTTTTGCTGATATAAGGTGTAGCGTGGTCAGCGCAACGGATCCCCACGGCCGTTAATCTCGGTTTTCTAGACCGGAGCCGCTATTTCCTTGAAATAGCTCCTAAGTTATCCTCACGAGGCTGAGTGGACCCCGTTCCAGACCCACCACTACTCAGAAAATCTGGTAGCGATGAATGAGTAATGATAAAAGAAGTGGTCGTGGCATATTTGAAGATGTCTCAACATTCTTCTGAAGCGACAGACGAAGAAGCGCATGCCAAGTAGAGAGGTTATAAATGAAGCAACCTGCTCGGTGGTTGATGAATGGTACGGTGAATTGTGAATGGGTAAGGATAGGAGAGGAAATGCCCGTGGTCCAGTTTGACATGTCCCAACTTTTCTTACGAAGCGGCGGACGGAATATCCGGTTCCGAAAGCTGTATTGCAGAGCTTCGTTGCTTTCAGGCCGTCACAGATGCGGCAGGAGAGACAAACCTGTGCTTGGAGCTGCACTAAGCAGGAACAGCAACGATATCTGTTACCATACACGAGTAAGGCAAGGTCAGCTCATTCCAGATAATGTTTCACTTTTATGTAAGAGCACGCATATTGCGTTCATTCGAAACCTAGCGTCTTGGTGCTTCAAAATCTAGGGGTGTGCATTCTGTAATTAATTATTTTAAAGTGTCAGATCGGCCCCGCCCTTGCTTCTGACATTCCTGTTGTAATAACTACTAAATATTTCGCTTCGTGTCTTGGTACATTAAATAAAGATTCGTCTGTTGTATACACTAGAGCCCTTCCCTCCTTCCTTATATCCATGAGTGAAGAATGTATTTTTGTGCACCCGGTTGTACCCAATCGAGCAAATTAACTTCTGACTACATTTTTTGGAGCGCGGAAAGACAGACGAGATGTCAAGTGGTATGCTGACAGCGCCACAGTCGCAGACTCGGAGACTTACGCGCGTTGTCACATGTTCACTAGCAGCAACACAAAAGAACAATTAATTTCGGTCACCGCTCTTCAATTTTCTCTTCCATCTCCTACCTCTTTTGTGTCAAAACTCATTCTCCATTTTTTATTCCTATGTTTGTTTCTACCTCTCTCTGTCTTACCAAAGCTTGGAGTTTCGGCCCGGGCATGTAATCAGCCGCTACACCCCAGGCACAACTCAGCTAGCTCTGGGATTTTGTGTGTGTATGGGTGGGTGGGGTGAAAATTGCTCCAGGAGCACCTGAATATTCTGCTGACGTTGAAGGTGCCGCAAGATACAGCAGTGATGTCTACCCCGTCAGGTGCACAATGGTGACCTCTGCACAAGACTTAACTGATTTTGCAATAATCTTTCATTCACACAAAGCTGCAGCGCTGGGCCAAGATGTCTTCCTGTCCTACAGTATTAGTCACGTAAGATCAACGGTACGAGAAAATACTTCACATTTCCCGTTTATGTTGGCTACATTCTGTGATATACCTTATATTAAAATTATTTCGTACAATGTTCACTCTTTCTTCCTGGCGTACAAACCGTTTCAGAGCTTCAAAGCGATCTAAGTACACCGCTGTTTAGTTGATCGCCAAATATTGTATCAGTAAGCGGAAGAATATTGATTAGAGTTTTGTATTCATACTGCATAGTGAGGAGCTTCATAACTTGTACTCTTCGCCAAGTATAGTTAAAATGATCAAGTCAAGGAGGATGAGATGGGCAGGGCATGTAGCACGAATGGGGAAGAAGAGTAATGCATATAGGACATTTGTTGGGAAGCCAGCAGGGAAGAGACCACAGGGAAGAACAAGACGTAGGTGGGTGGACAATATTAAAATGGATCTTAGTGAAATAGAATGGGATGGTATGGATTGGATTGGTGTGGCTCAGGATAGGGACTAGAGGAGGACTCTTGTGAACATGGTAATGAACCTTCGGCTTCCATAAAATACTACACAATTGGCAGCTTCTCAAGAGGGCTCAGCTCCATGAGTGAATTATGTGTATTCATATGCAGAATATATCGCTGTGTGGCCTGGTGGATATGTATTGTCATGTTGGAGGCATGTACTGCCTCCATCTTCAGTCTGGAAGAGTAAACCAAGCGCTGAGAAAGCGGCATGAACATGCAGAGAGGAAATACAGGAACGGGAGCTGAGTGAAGCGACATGAATACGGTGAAACGCATAGTAGTACGTATTTCCTGCTGAAATTTCAACGGGGTTGTTGTTTGTATTCATAAAATTGCCGCAGTAAGAAAGGAAATATTTTAGAAACGATAATGTTTCCGCCACAAAGACGTATATGGAACGCAGGCATAACCTCACACACAAATCTGAGTAAACTCAATGCCAATATCAAACTCCATGAAAGCGGCCTCCGTAGTCTAGAGGTAACGTTCCCACCTCATGACTCGTAGTACGCGGGTTCAAATACCCGGCGGAGGTCGTCGAATTTTTAAGGGCGGAAAAATTCAGGGAACAAGTCCTCCGGGAGGGACTTAAACCGTGGGTCCCGTGTCGTAGCTTTACGGCACGTAAAAGAACCTCATATCTCCAAAGGAGGTCACTGAGCCAAATTACGGACGTTTCCCGCCCAACTGCAGTCTCTAATACCTCCGGTAGATGGGGGAAGCATTATAGATACCTCTCAGCTAGTAGAGCCGGTCTCGCTGGCTGGGCGGGACTGATGTAAGCACTAGTACCGGTAGGATATAGAGACTGGTAGAAATCATAGAGGGAAGCACAATGAACCAATACAGGTCTAAGTGCATGGGGAAACCCACCCTCTCCAATAACTAACTAACTAACTAACTAACTAACTAAACTCCATGAAAATCCATTCGGGGATTCGGGATATACTCTAAGGGACAACAGAGAGATGGTCCGTACCTCGAATTGTAGAGAGTAACCGGGTGGAATCATGAAACACGCATTCTTATCCGCTTTCTCTATATGTAGATCAATCTTAGGTCCGTTTTTTCAGGTAAAATAGTTCAGTTAGGCCTACACGAAATTCACCCCTCTTCTTACTTTGCCGCATTCAGTGTAAACCACTTTGTTGAAGCGTGACAGCGAGTGTTCCGAAAGTGGCCTACAAAGAAGAACATTTGGACCTAAAGAGATCTGCGCCGGTCACGGTAGCCGAGCGGTCTAAGGCATGAACTGTCTTCGTTCGCTCGGATCGTGGGTTCGAATCCCACACAATGCATGAATGTTTGGTATGTGTATGTGTTTATTCTGTGTTTAGGTAGAGGTCTTGCGACGAACTGATCACTAGTCCAAGGAGTCCTACCGTCTGTAATATTAACATGTTTGGCGAAGTATAAAAGAAAATAATTTATGATTCGACGCAGCGTATGATTAACATTTTCGCAATATATTTGTATCTCCATTAAATTAATATCACCAACTGGATATTCAGAACCGTGTAAAATACATAATTATATACATAATAGGATACGTTTTATGATTGTTAGTGTACTTCTTTTGGTTTGTTTTGGACTTCATCCATCGTCTGGTATGTAAAAGACAAAAGACCACGACGTTTTGGAGTCCAGTGATTGAGACTAGCTCTTTCTAACGGGCCTAACTGAGTAGGTTTATCCTTCCCCATCCACCTGAAAACGGAGACAGATCCAGTCTACGAAACGTCGTGGTCTTTTGTCTTTTACATACCAGACGATGGACGAAGTCCAAAACAAGCCAAAAGAAGTACAGTATACACCATCGTCAGAATCCTTTCAAGTCCATAGTCTAACTGCTTACTTTTCGGCCCACTTTAACCTAATCGGAGCAAGTATCCACTGCTGTGAAGGAAAAAATATGTAATTTTCTGACACGGATTTTATTAGCTCAGCATCCGTAATGCATACGGGTTATGTCCCATAGCTCGGCTGTGGTAATTCTGAATTATTCTCGGGAGACACCAGATTCAAATCTTGGCCAGGTGGCCGTCTGCCTTTACTCAGATTTTTGCGGTTTTCCTCCAGACCGAGATAGACTACAGACCGCTTCGTGCCACTTTGCACTTATTTCATGATTGACAGTTTCTCTACTATAAATTATTTCAGGGTATGTGTATAATTTCTGCCGGTCACGGTAGCCGAGCGGTCTAAGGCATATACTGTTTTCGCTCGCTTGGAAACCAGGATCTTGGGTTCGAATCCCACTCAGGGCATGGATGTTTAGTTTGTGTGTGTGCATTTTTATGTGTTTATGTACAGGTAGAGGCCTTGCGAAGAGCTGATCACCCTCCCAAGGAGTCCTACCGAATGTGTAAGAGCTAGAAAAACCGAAGTGAACGGAGAAGTTCATGGAGGTAGGCCTAGGCCCACTGGGGCTGTAGTGCCAAGGGGGGGGGGGGGGAAATGTGTATAATTTGGGGGACCCGACATTGCGGTGAAGCCACTGAATCTTTTCAGATGAGAAGTTGGATTGTGTGCCCAAGCACTAATATCCCGACGAATTCTTCACGATTTTTCTGGCATAGTTCCTTAAAACAGGCCAAAATCGCTTCCGTACACATTTGTCCAATTCACAATTATCTTCTCATCTCACTCGATATTAAAAAATCTACGCGGTTAAAAGATAAATTTGAACTCAGTTGGTGGCAATAACAGCAGACAGACAACTGGCAGACGGAATCAAACGTTGACATCTTCTGGCAAAGCACGTGTGTACTGTTCCATATAACGTTAGTGTGTTATCAGATGAAACTGTGTCAGAACAGTTACCTGTGCTCGATATGAATCAACTCGCAGACGCCTGTCTGAGCAGCCTCTCCGGGTGGGCAAGCTCTTCTTCCAGAAAGCAATCTCCCTCTTATGATTCTTGGAACAGGCTGTCTGCCGTGTGATCTCCCACTGGCCTGGCAGGCAGTGAGGGCGGGGGCACACCAAGGCAACCGCAACGCAACCGCAACGCAACCGCAATTTCCAAGAATTGTTATGAGCCTGAATTGAACACATGTTCCTGAATGAAGCAGCACAAATTAAGAAAACGGCAAAACAATCGCGGTTCCGTTCCGGTCGTCAGTTTCCTTGCTGTAACTTCGCCCTGAAAGGCACGGATATGCAATCTCTGCTAAATCGAAATTGTACAAGATCAGAATTTTTGGCAGCTTGCTCCGTGGAATCGAAACGGTAGTTAAATATCGTTGTTATTTTCAGTCGCATAAAGTAATCTGTTATCCCAGTGGCCCTTTGCTATGAGAGAAGATTGTTAAGCATATTTGAAAATGAAGTGCTCAAAAATTTAACGTATAAGTGGAGTGCAGTATTTATTAAAACAACAATAATATCAGCAGTAATAGTAGTAGAGTAGTAGTAGTAGTAGTAGTAGTGGTAGTAGCAGCAACAATAGAAGTAGCAGCAGCAGTAGTAGTAGCAGTAGCAGGAGTTGTCACAATTTTCATAATCGTTACTATCACACTTAAGGGCAAGCTGTCTTGAGCTGTTTGTAATCGAGAGGTGGCCAGTTCGATTCTTGGCCGGGCCACAGTCTATCCTCACTAAGTTGTCATGGTCTTCCTCACTCTCTCTAGAATCAGTAGCTTAAACTAATCCCCGACTTCTTTTCCATGTCCTTGACAATTTAGAGTGCGCTAGCAACCAATCAGTCGACAGTACATTGCTGACAGCGTCACTAAATAAACTACAGGAAAATAAATAAATTAATTTGGCTCATTGTCCGTGTGCTTATTTGAATATGTACCACATCATGACGAGTTATACCAGCGGGGGCAGAGACTCCAGTACGCTTGAAATACTAATGTTATTGTAACAGTAATACCTTTAATTATACACTTTTATCAGTCTAGTTACTCATTCGCAGGGGCACACGGTAGCCTAGTTGGTTGAGGCACTATGTTACAAGCCGAAAGGTCGCGGGTTCGATTCCTGACGAGTTCATTGGATTTTTTCAATTTAATTAATCCTTCCAGCCGCACTGTGGCCCTGGGATCTACTAGGCCTGTAACAGAATTGAGTACCAGGAATCTTTCTGAGGGATAAAGGGCGGCCGGCGCTTAAGGCTGACAACCTCACCGCCATCTGTGAGCCGATTATTTAGATAATGTGGGAGCCTCGACGTCGCACAACCCTGTGGGCCTCCATGGCCTGTTACAGGGATAGCTTTCCGTTTTACCTCTAAATACTAATTCGCAACCTATAAAAAATTTCGGAATTTGGTTGGGTCATAAGCAGCTGATTATATATTCTTTTCTTCAACGCTTACAGTGTTAATTACATTACGTTTTTCTTTTTACTGTTAAGCTTGTTCGGTCTAAATTTCAGTTTGTGTCAATAGTCAGGAACACCATTACAGTGACTGATTCGTTTCAACTTGAGAATATTAAAAAAAATACAGAACGTAAATTTTATTGAAATAGTATTGTATTTAAGCATCCTTATTGGCATACCTGAGAATCAGTATGAAGATACAGTAGTCAGGTTCAATTAAGCTGTACCTCGATGACATATTTTCTTATCAGTATTCTTAAAAGTAAACTTAGTTGCTTCTCCAGTCTGAATACTTTTAATATACGCATGTCTACGAAGTCAGTCGGACACCACTCTGTCTTAAATGCTTATAATTGCGTAAAGATTAATCTTTGAGATGGACGCGTTTCTGCCGCTGATGTAGGCTTCAGGAATGTTGTTACTTTAACATTAATTTTATTGTGTTACTGATATGCTGTTACTTTAACATTCATTTTATTGTGTAACTGATATGCTCTTACTTTAAAATTCATTTTATTGTGTTACTGATATGCTGTTACCTTAACATTAATTTTATTGTGTAACTGATGTGCTGTTACTTTAACATTAATTTTATTGTGTTACTGATATGATTACATACGTTAACAAGTCATTACATAATTATAATTTCTTTTAGTACAGACTTTTGGCTTCATTTAGTACATTTGAGCACTAATATCTTGTTATTCTTCTTTTAGTTTTCCTTGTATCGTCCCTGTTTTTATTTCTTGTTTATAATTGCCTTAATAGACACACTTATTACCTAATGCATATATTTTCTATTGTATATGTTTTTTCTATATTTTTGTATGGACAGACGTTATGCTTATACTCTTTTTAGGTTTCTTACTGCTTGCCCATAATTTGCTTAATTGCTCTTGCCAGGCACTTTAACGCGTTAATTAAATTGTAATTATTATTGTTATTATTACGGTCGATGTAAAGTTGTTTCTGTGTCTGAGGTAAAACTCCGCAATGGACGCAGTGGAGGCAAAGAGAAATATTCCTGCTCCTCTCGCGAATCGAAATTCGGCCCTCCAGACCGTAGCCATCATACGGGCTGATGTTTCTGGAAGTTTAATTTTCTTTATATTGCTTATTTTTGGCTGCATATACCAGAAACCTCTGCCCCCATTGTATAACAATATTCAGGTAAAGCTATCCTTGTAACAGGCCGTGGACGGCTGTGATACGTCGTGGCTCCCACATTCTCTAGACCAAGGGTCTCCAAACTATGGGCCGCGAAAAATTGTGCAGAAATGCGTCAATTGAACTAATTTTCCAAAGAGTACTGGTAAAGAAAATACTTGGTCATAGATTTCAAATTCATTAATTAAGATTGTGTTTAAAATATATTGATATTCCATATTATGTTAATATTAATATTATTCACAATTTTAGATTTGAAAGAACAATTTCGGAAGCGATTTGCTGATTTGGATGCAAGTGCTCAGGAAATTAGATTGTTTCAAAATCCGTTTGACTGATGCTGCAGATGTCCCAAGTCAAATTGAAATGGAAATTATTGAACTTCAGGAAAATTATCATATTAAAGACAAATACAAGGAAGGAAATTTGATCGAATTTTATAAATTTCTGAACTCTGAGCAATTTCCAAATTTAAAGAAATTTGCTTGTAAATTTATCTCCATTTTTGGGACGACATATATGTGTGAACAAACTTTTCCCAGATGAAGTAAATCAAGTCGAAATACAGGGCAAATTTATCCGATGAACATTTAAAGTCTCTACTTGTGATTAGCGTTTCAAAATTTGAACCTCAATTTAATCAGATTTTAAGAATGCAAAAAGAGTTCCATCATTCACATTAATTGTTTTATTATAATTTGTGATGAAAATATGAGCATTTGCTGCTACTGTCTGTTGTCATTAATATACGATAATTTATTCTCACGTACTTTGTATTTAGTTTATGAAATTCTGTGCTTTCAATAAAACTCATATACCTAGAGTTATTAATTTCTCATTTTGTCCGGCCCGTTGAAAGTGCTGAATTAACTAATGTGGCCCGCGTTTCGAAAAGTTTGGAGACCCCTGCTCTAGACAATCGGCCCACAGATGGCGGTGAGGTTGTCAGCTTTACCAGGCGGCCTCCCTTTACTCCCAAGAAGATTCCTGGTACTCATTTCTGTTAGAGGCTGAGCCGAGCCCATGGCCATATTGTGGCTGGAAGGATAAGTTCGATTGAAAAATACAAAGATTTCATGGGGAATCAAACCCACGACCTTCCGGCTATAATCATATTACACAATATGTACCCTTTTGTTCCCGAAGAATAACCTCAGGGGGTCTGTTTTCCATTCTACTGCTAGGACGGGATTGCAGACCTTATCACATTTTTTAACTAACGTTGAATTTTTCTTGCAGTTATATCCTTTTCGCCGTATGTAACGAGAGGGTGGGTTGAGAGAGCTGTATGTGCTTTAGCCTTGTATACATTGTTAGTTCTCTTGAATGCCGTAACAGTTGTGTCAGGGTTAGGTGCTGCCATCTAGCTTCCAATGTTTGCTTTGTTTGTGGTGGTACCGACACTATCTCCTCTCCAGATGAGGTTGTAAAAAGGAAGAAGATGGAGGAGACGGAGTCGAAGAAAAAAAAACGAAGAGGACAGAGAGGAAAGATGAAATGAAATATGACGGTGAATAGGGAGAATGAAAAAAGCAGGGAACATGAGGGAAAATTAGAACTATAATAAGAGAAAAGGAAAGAGAATTATATGGTAATGGAGAAGAGGAGGAGGAAGAAGAAGAATGAAACAATGAAGAAGGAGAAGAAGAAGAAGAAGAAGAGTTTCTCTGTAAAGTACGGAATCAAAATGAACAAGTTTCTGAACACTAACGCTGGGTTTGCTATCTCGGCAGACGAGCAGCTGCGGGCTACTGCGTTCCTCGAACGGTTCCTGCTGCCATTTCAGTCCCGGGAACGCCGGTCCCTCCGGGCGATTCACACCCCCAGGAAATGTACAAAGTTTTATGGGTGAACGGACTATATGCCAGCTTCATACTCGTGTGCTGTTCTGTTCCCTGGGACTCAGAATGGTTTCAGGGGTTTACTCACAGTCGAAGCAGCTCCCAGAATCTCTTCTGTCTGTGTCACGCTAGTGGATTGTTTAACCCGGCTTCATTAACTCTGAGTTACTTTTCTGCGCTTAACACAACGGACCAGTAGTTATTCTCAGCAACTACAATACCAATTACTACTACAAAAGTGTTTGAGAAAAATCCGTTTGTGCGTAACTAATTTCGAAGCTCTGACGCCTGTTAATTGTATTCGAGAATTACCCAGTTCGTATATGGAATAAAACATCGATTATTGTGATTGAACATTTTCGTTGTTTTCGTCAGTCCTCATACATGAATTCATTAAAATATACCCAGCTTTTTCCATCTACATGTTGGTATTCGCCATAATAATTATATAATTATTGTGTTTCTGGACATCATTCATTGTTTTTAAATAAAAACGTGACACTGAATAATTTCCAGAAATACAATAATTGTATCGGAATGGAGCAGATGAGAATATCATCCGGTGGTCAGTTCTTGTGAGCTTTGTGGGCAGGTGTCTTAAACCAGTTGAGAAACTGCCAGCTTCTTAGGGTTAATCCTGCCCTTTACGCCATATTTCTATAGCATTATAATATTATTCTCCCATCTGCAATTAGGTGTCCTAACTAGTACTTTCCCCAGGCTTTCCTGCTAAAATCCCGAGTGCTTATTTCATTTCTCCTGTGCTTGCTAAACGTCGTATTCATCTCATCTTCATTGTAAAGAAAACTTATGATGCTCACGATTGTGCGCCTTTCTTTATGCTCGCATCCTCTCTCTTAGTTTCAAATATTCTCATCAGCACTTTGATCTCAGATATTAACCATGTCCGTCCCTCGGGGCGAGATACCAAGTTTTACACATTTCAGCATACGCATAAAATGTCACTGGTAACCTAGAGCTCAGACGTGTCTCATGTTTTCATCGTGACAAACCATTATGGGATGGTAAAAGTAAAAGGCAAAGTTGCCCCTGTGCTTAACGAATTAAGCACTAGGCCATGAAGTCATATGGGGGAGTGGATGTATAGACCCACGTTTTCTTGACCTCGGAACTAGTTTAGAGGTGAGTGGTCAGCTTCACACCGCGGCCGCTTTACACCGGGGAAAGAGCCGCCCCGTACCCATTGGATAGGAGGTCGGGTGGACCCCAGAGCCGGTCTAGACGACTTGGAGGAGAGAAAATTCTTCAGCATGCCGGGACTCTAACTCTGACCCCTCAGTCGTCCAACCCATAGCCAGCCGCTATACCGACTGCGCTATCCCGGCTCCTCACGTCCAGCCCGTAGCCAGTCGCTACACCGACTGCGCTATCCCGGCTTCTCGCGTCCAGCCCGTAGCCAGTCGCTATACCGACTGCGCTATCCCGGCTCCTCACGTCCAGCCCGTAGCCAGTCGCTATACCGACTGCGTTACCTCGGCTTTATCTTTTTACTGAATTGAATTACTGATGTCTTTTCAAAGGAGAACAGAAAGCATTAGAATACACGAGTATCACACAGTTCTAGTAGGGACTCCAAAATTTTCGGCCGTCAAGGGCTCACAAATACCAGATGAACGGAATTATTCTCAGAAATTTCCTCACTCACTCACTCGTGGAGCTGAGCCCTTCTTGAGAAGCCGCCAATTCTGCAGCTACTCACGAACTTCACAGCATTTTATGTGAACCCGAAGGTTCATTTCCGTGTTCACAAGAGCCCTCCACTGGCCCCTATCCTAAGCCAGATCAATCCAATCTAGACCATCCAATTTTATGTATCTAAGATCCTTTTTAATATTGTCCACCCACCTACGCCTTGGTTTTCCTAGTGGTCTCTTTCCTTATGGCTTTCCCACAAATATCCTATATGCATTCCTCTTCTCCCCATTCTTGCTACATGCTCTGCCCACCTCACCCTCCTTGACTTGATCGTTCTAATAAACTTGGAGAAGAGTACAAGTAATGAAGCTCCTCATTATGCAGTTTTCTCCAACCTCCTGTCACTTCATCTCTCTTCGGTCCAAATATTCTCCTCAACACCCTGTTCTCAAACACCCTCAGTCTATGTTCCTCCCTTAATGTCGGAAACCAAGTTTCACATCCATACAAAACCACAGGGAAAATACAGTTTTGTATATTCTAATTCAGAACTTTCCTGCAGTAGTAAATTAGAAGTACACATCTAAAATATTAGAATGCAGTGTGTGTGTTGTATTATATATTTAGACTGATACAGAAGTTTTCGTTTATAAATGTATGCTTAGAAAATCATATTATGTAAACAGCATAATAGTTCTGCAATTTTCGTATTGTATTTTATGTTCTAAGCAAATTAATATGATGCCTATGTATGCCGGTCTGAAATTCGATGGAGTTGCGAGGCGAGTGAAGAAAACAGTTGTTTCGTATCTGAAGGGCTTTCGGTTTACATCCACGACGTATTACCGATTCTCTTCTTTTGTTCCCCGAAAACTCCATACGTTTGCCTGCGGCATGCACATAACTTGTGGAGGCACTGGGCCCAGTCGTGAGCTGGCCATAAGCAGAGACGGGTCTGCTTTGGGGGCTTCTCGCTCGCACGTCTCCCATATCGCTACGAACAAGTTTTCCAAGGTTTGTTAACTGTAATACCTTCAGTCCATCAGTTGCTATCTGATAATCGAGTGATAGCTATGCAATAGGCCCTATTTCCACGACACATAATTAATTTATTTCAAGGCGCATTATAAAGAATTTCGAATATAATTGAAGTAGGTCTAAGTTACTAATTTAATGGTGTGGCCGCGCCATAGCTCAAGCGGTTAGTCGCTGACTTCCCACCGCGGCGGCCAGGTTTCGATCCCGGGTCTGGTCAAGTGGGATTTGTGGTGGACAAAGTGGCGCTGGGGCAGGTTTTCTCCGAGTACTTCGGTTTCCCCTGCTAGTCTTCATTCCACCAATTGCTCCACAATCACCCTCACCTCTCATCTGGGGCTGGTACAATAGGCCAGAAGTGGCCGCAGTACAAGGGACTTAGTCCCACCCCACTAGCATTAAAAGAAATTTAGTGGTGCAAAATCTTGAAAAGCTATAACAGCTAGACTCAATCCAGGCTTCATTTAACCCGAAAGTTAATTACCGGAATTATTCAAGTAGCGTTCTGGGCCCTCTCTTCTGTCACTTAAATCCAATCAACATTTTCACACATTATTTCTTAAGATCAAATTTTGGATTATTAATCTGCGTTTGCCTCGTGTCTTTCTTTTAACTTCCAACTAAAATTGTGTTCTAATTCGTAACTTCCCAAGTGGGTACGCCATGTTCCACAAGTCTCGGCTTCAGCGTCTTCATGACTCTAAGGGGTTTAGGTGCGGTATACATTTTGAAGCTCTCTTTACGCAATTTCCTGCATCTCCCTGTTTCCTTTCCCACATCACAACATTTCAGTGGCCTACATGTCATGTTATAGTACACTCACAGCCTTTACGTTGTTTCTTTTGTCTTATCCATCTGATGCTGAACTCTTGTGGCAGAAAGGAGTGCAGAAATTACGTTTCGTAGAGTAAGAATTAAGCCTAGCGTAATGCTGACAAAGATAATTTGTAAAAGAAAAATATAATAAGTTCCTAATATTTCTTTAAACCTTTGGACCCAGCACTTCAGATATAAGTATATTTTACATATCTGTATATATGTATATCTTGAAAAGCCGATTAGTGGCCGCGGGATCTGGCATGAAGTCTCTCCGCCCCCTGAAACACTGGGATCGAAGGTTCGAATCCCATTTGAGGAATGGATGTCTCTGTGTCTTTATTCTATATTTGTGCTGTCCTGTGCGTGTAGGTAGACGCCTTGCGACTCGCTGATCCCCCGTCGAAGGAGTACTACAGGCTGTGTAAAAGGTCAAGAAACGGAAAAGAGGCCAAGGACCAACAAAGGGCTGTAGAGCCATAGATAGATAGGATCTTGAAAAAATACATCTTACCTATTCTAATACTAATGAACATATGCTAGTAGAGAGGGGGAACGAGGTAGCGTGGTTGCTTGAGGCACTGTGCTACAAGCCGGAAGGTCGCGGGTTCGAGTTCCGGTATAGCGGATTTTTTTTTTCAGTTGACTTAATCCTTCCAACCGCACTATGGCCCTGGGGTCGTCTCAGCCTCTAGCAAAAAAGAGTACCAGGAATCTTTTCCGGGGTAAAGGGCAGCCGGCGCGTAAGGCTGACAACCTCACCGCCATCTGTGAGCCGATTGTCTGGATAATGTCGGACCCTCAACGTCTCATAATCCTATGGGCCTCCATGAACTGTTACAGGGATAGCAAAAAAAAAAAAAAGACAAAGAAACAAACAAACAAAGTCAGTAGATATATTTGTAACAGGTATATATGTGTATATTACTTTTGTGTCAAATCAAAAAGAAACAATGGATGAGACTTGAAGCAAGTATATAAGAAATTAGAAATTCATGCAAAATTTCAGTCACAACCTGAACGGAAGACACCACTTGAGGGACTCAGTTGTCTGTTGGATTACTTACTTACTTACTGAAGCACAATAGACCACTGTAGGTCGCGGTGCAAGGGCCGAGAAGGCCTACCCCTCATACATTCATTCATGCTTACTTTTTAATTTTTTTAATGCTTGTGGGTTGGGACTAAGTCCCACTTCTAGCCTATTGTACCATTCATACTTAGTAACTCATGGAGCTGAGCCCTTCTGGAGGAGCCGCCAATTCTGCAGCTACTCGAGAATTTTCCAGCATTTTATGGAACCCGAAAGTTCATTATCGTGTTCACAAGAGCCCTCCACTGGTCCCTATCCTGAGTCAGATAAATCCAATCAATACCATCCCATCCTATCTCTCTAAGATCCATTTTAATATTGTCCACCCACCTACGCCTTGGTCTTCCCAGTGGTCTCTTTCTTTCTGGCTTTCCCACCAATATCCTATACGCATTCCTCGTCTCCATAATATTAAAATTCAGCTTAAAGAAATATAGTGTGTTTAGCTAACTCTGGGTAGGGTCCAGTGTTGGGTGCTTGCGAGGCAGGCGGTAGGCAGGGCTGCTTGATTTCAGCTCTTCTACTCTCCATGTAGGGACATACTCAGCTGCAGTGACCACAACTGTGATCGTGGTACCTGAAGATCTCACAGCGGTGGTCATGAATGCAAAGTTCTGTCTTCTGGGATATAGCGCTATGTAGCCCTTGAAAGTGAAATTTGCTGCCTACTTCATGCTGGTTTCTGGCCTGGATTATTCTTCGACCTTAGGTGGAAGTAAAATATTCCTCCGAAACGTCGGTTGACTTTCAATGGACTAGACGGCGTTATATCATAGAACTCTGCATGGTAACAGAAGCTGGAAACTAATGTCGACTTTTTCAGCTTGCGCGGTACACGGGAGCAGGCCTTGGTAATCGCCTTGCCTTCTCCTCGCTAGAGGATAATAACTTCGTGAAACAGAGTCTGATAGAGAAGCCAATAATTTCACAGTCAAGAAATTCTTCGCATGTTACGAAACCAAGATCCATTACCATGGTTCCGACATAAGGCAGATGAGTCTAGTTCGCAGCCTCACACATTGTCAAGCACAAAATGGTTAAGGCGAGAGAAGTTAAAAAATTATTTGTAGCCTTTGAGGCTCTCACAGCGGTGGTTATGAACAGTACTGTCTTCTGGGTTGTAGCGGACTGCACGGCGATATATCCCAGAATATATTACCCTTCTACTTCTCTTCCTCGTCTTCTCGTTCTTGTTGTTCTTCTTCTATTCCTGTTGCTTCCACTTGGAGCATAGGGAATCCGTGAAACGCTTCGTTTCACTTCAGTTTCTTAATCTAAGACAGTCGGTAGGGTTCCTTGAAGGGGGATCAGCCCGTCACAATGCCGCTACCTAAATAAACAGAATAAACCCAAATAGACATCCATGCATTGAGTGGGAGTCGAAACCACGATCCCAGTGTTCGAGCAGGCGAAGACATTCCATGCCTTAGACCGTGCGGCCACGGTGATCGTCCCAGAAGATTGTACTCGTCAAGAAATTATTTGTGTCTGCATTAATAAAATATCGCGCCCAATGTGGAATACAGATTCGCAAAGATTACATTTAGAAACCACGTGTACTCCAGTGGAGTGCAGACTTGTTTGTACAGTAGCCACTTTCATAAGCACGACCTCTCTGGACAGGGACCAGTTAGCGTCCGTGACGGGAATGCTGCGTGCCTTATTACGATGCTGAGATGTTAGTGACGAAAAAAGAACGCATTCCTTTTTAACTCAAGGCCGTGCGACAGTTGTCCCTAGAATAGTCCTTGGGGGCTCTCCTCCTGGTCAGCCCCACCCTGCAAAGTGGTCAAGTAGTGGTCAGGGCGGAGGATTAAACGATAATCTGGTAGCAATGACGTCTCTCAAATTGGATAAGGTTATCTGGCAGAACCTCGTAACCCGTAGGTTAGTACTCACTGCACATTAGTCTTACTGTTCAAGGAGTCGGCACTGTGTCCAAAGTTTATAATAATTTATTAACTCTAATGAAAGCATTTGATGTAGGAATTATACCTGGAGCCCAGGACGAGTTAAGCCCACGTCCAGTGGACATAAACGCTATGACTGCATTTTTTACAGTGTTTGGAGCGTACTGGGCTGGCTACGTGCGACATGTGGCTTTGCATTGCAACAGCGAGGAGACCGTTTCCCATAGACAGCAGAGCTATCTAATAAATGTATATTTTAATATCAAAGTCAATTTAAAACTTCCGACGAAATTAATTAAATTTCTTCTTATCGAGTCTGGTTAGTGTAGTCGGTATAGCGACTGGCTACGGGCTGAACGGCCGAGGGGTCGCAGTTCGAGTCCTAGTAGAATCAAAAATTTTCTCCATGTCGTCCAGACCGGCTCTGGGGTCCACACAACCTCCTATTCAGCGGGTACCGGGGGCTCTTTCCCGGGGGTAAAGCGGCGGGGACGTGAAGCTGACCACCCACCTCCAACTAGTGCCGAGGTCAAGAAAAATGTGGATCTATACAGCCACTCCCGTATACCCCTTCATGGCGTAGTGCTTAGTTAGTTAAGCACAAGGATAACTTTACATTTACCTTTACTGTCTTCTTTTCCTTCCTTACAATAACATCGTAATGATGCTGCATGAGAGCATAAGTGCGCACGTGCTAGTAACAGGTAGATTCTTTTCTACCCGTAGCTGAATCTGTCAGTAGTTCTCTCTCTGTTCGTCAACTTCATACAAAATGTTTATGTGCAAAGTCTTCTTGCATTTCTTCAGTACCTGATGTTATGGTTGGACTGTGTGTACGCCGAGCGGAGCCCCAAGTAAAGACAGATTTGTATTAGGCAATATACACTTCAGGTTTTCAATGTACCTAGTCCTTACAACCGCATTATGGCCCTGAGGTCGACTCAGCCTCTAACAGAAATGAGTACCAGGAATTTTCTTGAGGTGTAAAGGGCGGCCGGCGGGTAAGGCTAACAACATTACGGCCATCTGTGAGCCGATTGTCTAGAGAATATGGGAGACTCGACGTCTCAAAGCCTAATGGCCTCCACGGCCTGTTACGGGGATAGCTTTACTTTTGCTTTAACATACAGTTCAGTGTGTGAGAAAATAAATAGAAAATTTTAGTCTCCACGTGTAGTGCCTTTGGAATAACAAACAGTTCTCAAGACATGTAGTCAATTCTTGATGCTGGATAGATAATAGTGAATGACCTAAAACCCGCGGGACGAGTTCGAAACGAGGGAGATACATGTAGCCAATCCGACACCAAATTTGACTAGCAAAGTTCACGCAAACACCCACGCCTTCCCGCTTGAGGACAACATGAGTCGATTTGTTGTATCAACAACAGATTTTTGTTTGAAAAGATGAACGTTAAGACAAAGGGGAAATCCCAAATAGCAAGAAATGCACAATAATTAGGAATTCTTTGTACTCTGAACTGAAGCACAGAGAGTTCCTTCAAGATCTACCTTGCGGTTATGTGTTTTTCGCAGAATCAGTGTTTCTGGGTTCATATTTTGAAATTTGCTCCTGGTAGTCACTAAAGTAATAAGGTAAGGTAAACAAGTTGACCTTGTGTTTAAGTAATGAAGCACTGCGCCATCAAAACGTATGGGGGAGTGGAAGTAGAGATCCACGATTTCCTGGGCCTCGGTAGTTTTTTGAGGTGAGTGGTCAGCTCCACGCCAGGTCCTTTGACCCGCGGTACCCATTGGATAGGAGGCTGGCTGGGCCCCAGAGCTCATCTGAACGACATGGAGAAGTGTAAATTCACGCCCCAACCGGGACTCGAACTCCGACCCCTCGGCCGTCCAACCCAAAGCCAGTAGCTACACCGATTGCGCTATCCCGGCTTCTTAATGTAATAAGGACGTTACTATTTTTTTAAATGACGTGTGGTTTGAAGAGTACTATCTCCTGCGACAAGACACCATGTAGCCCGGTAGAAGTTCGCGGCACAGCACTGCGTCATAGTCCAGAAGACAGCACCGTTCAGTCACCAGTGCGAGAAGCTCGGGTCCAGCAGAGCACGATCCTGCCAGTAGTTTAATTTGCTTACTAATCTTTCAAAGGCAGTTGATTAGTAACCCTTTCTGTTTATCTAATTCCATTATGATTTTCTTTACCTCCTCCTCTTTTCTCACATTCTTTCTTACCTATCTTTTCATCGTTTCATCCTCAGTTTTCCTTCTTGATCGCATCTTACCCGCCGTCATCGCTTTCTTTTTCTTTTTCCGCGTCATGCTTTTTTTTTATTAGTGTCCCAGTCTTTGTCTCAGTCAACTGATCATATATCCTTCTATCTTTTGTTGTTTTATCTTCTTTTCGCATATTTTCCCAATGGATTAATATTTTCTTCGTCGATGTTTCCTAATTTTCTTCTTACCTCTCAATCCTCTCCGCTTTCTTCAAATATAATTTCTCTTCATTTACCTTTTTCGTCTCCCTTCCGATTGTGCTCTGCGCCACGTAGTTGAGTCCAATGTGTGTGCGCAAGCGCACTTGTAGCATGTGTCGTGGGGACTGTCCTATGTCTGTCTGAAGCATGTAGCGGAAAGTGAAAGGGTGATACACACAAAATATTCTGCTTATACTTGACTAACCCCTGACTTAGGGCCGCGCCATAGTTCAAGCGGTTAGTCGCTGGCTTCCCACGGCGGCTGCCCGGGTTTGATCCCGGGTCTGGTCAAGTGGGATTTGTGGTGGACAAAGTGGCGCTGGAGCAGGTTTTCTCATTCCACCAATTGCTCCACAATCACCCTCACCTATCATCTGTGGGTGGTACAATAGGCCAGAAGTGGCCGCAGTACAAGGGACTCAGTCCCACCCCACTAGCAATAAAAAACCTGACTTTAATCAGAGGATTCAAGTAAATACGCTTTGCATTCTACTCTCACTACACATGTCGTAAGAACAGGACGGCACGTATTTGCCCTCTTCTTTTTCTCCTCCTTTCTCCACATTTCCGCCTTTTCTTCTTCTTCACTGTCTTTGAAAAGCGAATGATCTGTTGAAGTGCATAGAAAGACGAATTTACGAATGAAATGCAAGGGGAGATGTACGCTGAAGGCAAGCAGGCAGTCTGAGTGAGTGGGTGTTCGGGCTGGAGTACCGGGCCCTGGGGCCACACCACAGTCCCTAATTACAGCGGTCGTGCTGACCCGATCTCCGCCCTCACTAACTCTCTCACAGTCACGAGAACTCCCCATGACTCGCCGTGATGGTCCTAACTGCCCCCTGCGGCACTCCGAAATACTTGCCAAATCAATCCTCTTTATAAATGTACTTGATCGACAATGTAATTATCTTGCCAGCAAACGTAAACATAACTAAGTGTGGGCTTTACCATACCATAATGAACCATACAGATACAAGGTTAAGTCCAGTGGACTGTGCCATCTTCCATATTGAGCTGTTGCTAATGGACTTCTGCGTAGTGGTAGACCAGTTTCAGAGATCAGCTTTGGTTTCGGTATATTCAATACACACTGTGTCCATTTTCTTAGTTAATTTTTGAAAAAGACTTTCTTCATTGATTGATCAGTAATCTGTCAGATGACAGGTCCACAGTCTCTTCCAAAACAGTTCCTCCACTTAATGTGATCTTCTGTTTTTGGAAAGAGACTATCCAGGAAATGTGATAATGTGGTAGTTTTTCCATTTGCTTTCCACATCGCAGTACAACAGCCGTTCAAACCACTCTGGTCACGCCTGTTGCTATACGAACTTGAACCATCTCGAGCATCATTTGTTCTGTGCTTCAAGTCGCTGCTGATGACGCTGCTTCCGGCATCAGTTTTTGGTTTTTGGTGTCTCTCTTCGTCTGATGCCTACCCTTTGACCTGTCCAGCAAGGGAGGCCCTGCCAGTATCTACGCCAGTCACTGTAGTGAGCCTACGGCAGTGTTCATATAAAGGTAATGTTATCCCTGTAACAGGCCGTGGAGGCCCATAGGTTTCTGAGACGTCGAGGGTCCCATATTATCTAGACAATCGGTTCACATATGGCGGCAAGTTTGTCAGCCTTACGGCGCGTACTCATTTCTGTTACAGGCTGAGTCGAACCCAGGGCCATAATGCGGCTGGAAGGATTAGGTCAATTGGAAAAAAATCCACCTCATCGGGACTTGAACCCGCGACCTTGTAACATAGTGCCTCAACCAACTACGCTACCGCTACCCCTGCAGTGTTCATATAGTCCCTATTTATTTTGATGAAATCAGGTAAATATATTATAAATTATGGAATAATACCAAAAATAAACAAAGAGAAACATTCCGTGGTTCTAGTCCGCAAGCGAATTATACCGACCGAGCGACCGCTGCTTGTCGGCGAAGTTAGTGCCAACTTTAGCGGATAAAGAGTGTCACGTGGTCAGCGCAACGGATCCCCACGGCCTTTAATTTCGGTTTTCTAGACCGGATGGAATAACACAAGGTGGAATATTTGTTAATGAAGCCTAAGCGTTAGATTCTAGCAGAGCATTGTCAGTACCCTTCCACGGCAGAGGTCTCTGAGCTGCATTGCGGAACGGGTTGCTTCGGTAACTTCTGCACTTATAAATTAGATAGGAAATTTATGGATATTGTGCATTTGGCACTGATAAGAAATCTCTCATTTTTACTGCGATAATGCATAAGCTATGGGGCACGTAGCGTAGTTGGTTAAGGCACCATGCTACAAGCAGGAAGGTAGCGGGTTCGAATCACGATGAGGTGATTATTTTTCCCAATTTACCTAATCCTTCCAGCCGTACTATGGTCCTGGAGTGAACTCAGTCTCTAACGGAAATGAGCACCGAAATCTTCCTGGGGGTAAAGGAGGCCGGCGTCTAAGGCTGACAACTTCACCGCCATCTGGGTTCCGATTATGTAGAGAAAATGTTGGAACCTCGACGTCTTACAACCCCATGGGCCTTCACGGCCTCTTACAGGAATAGCTTTACTTTTTTACCTTTTACTACAGAAGCTATGCAATTTATTCAGTGTCTTTACACAGTGCTGTGTACTTAATTTAATGTACCACTAGTTGCAGAAATGTTTCATGCTTCCAGGAAGAAACTGCCCCTGGCTCCACTGATTATTCATTAATACCTTGTTCCTCAAAATTTTCGAAGTTATCCATCTGGTCAAGGAATCCCCCCAGATATTGTTTTTTTGTTGAAATAACGCAAATTCATAATCAAGCATATTATTTTATCCAACTCTGAGTTCATTCCATTTAGCCTATGTCTTCACGTGTTCTTCCTCTGACACTCGTCTGATTATTATCCTCGCGTCTTCGCTGTCACGTCTCACTGGAACTGTTTTCGTTGGGCGTGTCGTCGGGGCAACAGGTAAAGGTCTCTGATTGAGATCTTAGGATGGTAAGGTGACCCTAAGGGGCTGGGTAGTATTCAGGTCGTAAAGGCAGATAGCTCCACTATTTTCTTGGGGACACTTCTTCCGTAGTTAATTCTTTCTGCACCACCAGCCATACCGCAGTGTCAGGACGTACGGAAACAGCCCAGTTAACAAATATCGAACAATAACTTTGTTGTTGTTGTTGTTATTGTTGTTGTTGTTGTTGTTGTTGTAGCATGGACGCAAATTGGGACAGAGAAGTCCAACGATATTGACGTGATAAGAAATACACGTACGAGTACATGCCAAGTTGCAAGTCACCAGTACTGATCGTTGGCGACAGACACCCGCAGTTCTGCACTTACGTTACGAGACCTAAAATTCTGTAAACTTTGTCTCGCTCAATCAGTCATTTTTAAATATATTTTCACTTAATAAATTTACTACAATTTATGCACCAGAGCAAGATATATAATAATGGGTGTTTCTTAAGATTTTCGTATGCCATTTTAATGTTGAACGTAAGCCAGTGAGAAATCTGGACCTTTTTTTTTTGCATGAAGTTGCACATACCTGTATATGGACAGTAAGTACGGTAAAGTTATCCCTGTTTTAATTAATTAAGCACTAAGTCATGAAGATATTAGGGAGTGGATGTATGGCTCCACCATTTTTTACCTCGTCACTAGATGGAGGTGGCTGGTCAGCTTCATGCGCCTGCCGCTTTACCCTAGAGGGAAAAACCTCCCGTTATCCATTGTATAGGAGGCTGGGTGGGCCGCAGAGCCGGTCTAGACGCGGTAGAGACGAGAAAAATCTTGCACTGCCGGGGTTCTTACCCTGGCCGTCGAGCCCGTGGCGCGTCGCTATTAAATTCTATGTTAAGTTTTTCATTCGTTAACTTGGTTTGCGGGGGGGCAGCGATTGAGCGCCCGCACATCGAATATACGTGGATCTTTCTATGACACGCAGTAAAAAAATCCTATTGCCATTAGAATAAAGATCTTTGTTGCATGAGGCGTCTGCTGAGATAATATTGAAGGTGGGCTGCATATGCAGCACGAGTGGAAACAGGTGTCAGTACAGGTTAGGTGTGTTCAGGATTGGCAGCAGTGGAGAAAGAGAAGAAAAGAAGAATGGCATCGGGGCTGAAGTAAAGGAACGAAGAAAGAATGAAAGCATATAAATAATGAAGCCATATCGCCCGTTAACATCAGTAAATGGACCTACAGAAACACTGTTTTGGTGCAGCCAATGAGACTCATTTGTAGCTCTTCGGAGCACATAATTTTAAGCCACATTCTGAAGGAGAGTTAGAATTTTAAAATTACGAGTTTAATTTAACATGCCTCTACTTTATAAACAGTTATATCTGCCCTTTCTGCCCTCGAACACACATACTTTGTCTTGTCAAAGCAAGTTTTTGAATGCGTAAGGTTCCAACTGTGTGACAAGGAGGGGAAAAGAAAGACCCTCAATGGCACGCAGCCCTGATACAAAACGGAAACTGTTCAGTCCGTAGATGAAGTGCCCTAAAAGGGGGCTAGACTTGAGCAGTTGTGTTGAGAGTTGCCTGCTTATATGGAATCACTGCGATCACAAGACTCCATTACTGTAGTACCAAGACAGATGAAACCAGTCATCACACACTTTCTGCAGTAAGGTCCATTTTAATTATATTCTTCCATCTACACCTAGCTCTACTAAACTGTATTTGTCTTTCTCTGTTGTTTCGTGCATTCATTCAAATACAATGAGCATTTGTTGTATTCCGTGGGACTTGGAATTAATTTCTAGCTTCAGCTTGTACCAAAATCTAGAGTTCCAGTACTCATTAGTCTATTTGCACCTGCTCACGCTGGTTCTTCGCTTGCGGATTTCCTTCTTTTTTCTTATACCCTGAAGATGGAGGCGATACGTTCCTCCGAAACGTCGGTTAACACAATATACATCCCAGAAGACTGCTTTCTTCCTCCCAGTACTCCTTTACGGCATGGTACTTCAACAGATGAGTAGTTGTTCATTATTACTTGAATAATACACTTCAGTACTTGAAATTATATTTAATATTTTGATTTTGAAGGGTCTAGTTTTTCAAGAAAGGAATTCAGTTCTTATAACTAACTAACTGACTAACTAACTAACTTCATGGAGCTGAGCCCTCCTTGAGAAATCGTCAGTTGTCCAGCTATTCAAGAATTTCCTAGCATTTTATGGAAACCGAAAGTTCTTTACCGTATTCACAAGAGCCCTCCTTATCCTGAGCCAGACCAATCCGGCCCATACCACCCCATTCTATCTCTCTAAGATCCATTTTAATATTATCTACCCACCTGCGTCTCGGTCTTCCTAGTGGTCTCTTTCCTTCTGGTTTTTCTACCAATATCCTATATGCATTCCTCTTCGCCCCGGTTAGTGCTACACGCCCTGTCCATCTATCCTCATTCACGTGATCATTCTAATTACACTTGGCGAAGAGTGCAAGTGCTGAAGCTCCTCAGTATGCAGTGCCTCCATCCTCCCGTCTCTTCATCGGTGCAGACATTCTCTTCAGGTTCTTGTGTTCAGTTCGTATACATTTCGCCTCCAACCTGAGGATCCAAGAACAAGCCAAGCACAAATCATGTGCTTCTTTCTTGCTTAGCTTACTCTTCAGTTAAGAAGATGGAAGTGATATATTCCTCCGAAATCTCTACTGATCTTCAGCGACCGCACCGAGTTCCATCCAAGAACGTGGGGGGCTCTTCATTGTATTATTCGTCTCTGCCCACGAACTGAACGATTTCATACTCTTGAGGGCTCGGTCGGCTTCTTGCCCCAAGCGAATAGTCCGCACCCCCTTTCCTGCGGGCGCTTTCGTAGGATCTCTTGGAAAATGAAGGAGTGAACCAGAGAGGGAAAAGAGAACTTAAAATATGGTCGCCTGGCTCGAGGGAGTTTGAGCCTACTCAGCCAAGGCCATTCTCTTCTCCCCTAAGCGACCGCCCGCTGATGGGTTTCCTTCCAGGCAATGTTCGGTTTATTTCTGGTTGGTGACGAATTTCTCTCTCACGGGAGACGCACCCCCTAAGGGGGCTTTCTTGTTGTCCAAATATGAGGGTTATAATGGGAAAAGGATGGTGCAGGTTATAACTTTGGGAATTATTTCTCAATTCGTCGGGACAGCTTTTGCCATGAATCCGTGGCAGGTTTCACTCGAAATGGAACAGAGTTCTTTCACTTTACAAAACTGATCCCGCTGCATATTAATGCACAATACTCGTACCTACGAGTCGGAGAAATTTACTACCTCGCCTTCAAGGAAACACCAAGAAGCAGACTGGAACTGATGTGTCAACACACGCCGTCATATTTGTCCATGAAGCCATACTTGGGCAAAAAGTCACACTTTAGCGAAAAGAAAAGCGAATAAGAAGCGACTTCAATAATCGAGATTTAACGATCTTTGTTGGCGACACACTTTGCCTCTAATAATATCTTCGTTGCCTCATTTTCAGATGAAATTTATGGCGAACAATGAAACGAAACAGACCTCAGTACACAGTATACATTTGACTGGCGCTCACATGTATATTTCAGTGCCGTTCTGTATTCAGTCTGCAAGCGATCATGAAGACATTGAGAGCAGGTAGTCTACATTAGTCGCGAACAAGGAAGGTTTTCGTAAGCGCGGTTGGCATTATTCCTGTCTTTATAAACTCCATCCACTCTAAGAAACAGGGTACGTCATACCTCGTGCAGCAGACGGAAAGCAACCCAGAAATCAACAGTGTGGTGCAGAAAGAATACAGTAGCACATTTCAAGCGCTTTTGTCTTATGGTACAGTGTCGGTGGTTAAACGCAATAAGTAGTGTTATTTTCTCAGTTACAAACTCCGGTTTGTTGTGACAAGAGTATCCACTTTTCCCACTGGAAGCCTTGACCGTCTCTGTATGATGTCACGTGTTTGAACTGTATGACTATATCCCACAGTGAATTTGCTCATGGGATTTTGTAGAAGGCTGGGGCGTTGCGTTGACCGCGCGACATCCTCTATCCGCTGAAGTTGGTACTAACTTCGCCGACAAGCGGCGGTCGCTCGGTCGGTATAGTTCGCTTGCGGACTCAAGCCACGGTGTTTGTTTGTTTGTTTGTTTGTTTGTGTTTAGAGGGGCCATAGTGAAATGACTTTCCTGTTTCTGCCAATTCCAGGTCGGCTATAGGGCCCACTTAGGCAGAGGATAAAGAAGATGAAATTGGCCCCTGTGCTTAACTAATTCAGCAATATTCCATGAAGACGTATGGGGGAGTAGATGTATAAATCAACGTATTCTTGACCCCAGGACTCGGAGGTGAGTGGACAGCTTCACACCCCTGCGCTTTATCACCGTGGAAAGAAACCCCTGTACCGATTGGATATGAGGCTTAGTGGGTCCAGAAGCGTTCGTGGCAACTCGGAGAGGAGAAAATCTTGCCCATATTGGGGCTCGAACTCCGACACCTCGGCCGTCCAGCCCGTAGGCAGTCTCTATACCGACTTGTGGAGTAAAGCGGCCAGAATGTGAACATGAAGACTCACCTGGGTCTGATGCCGCTATCCGTAAACCTGACATCCACGCTCAGCGTTTCTTCTGCTCTCTGTTTCTTGGGTTCTTCCAGCTTTCTTATTTTATTCTAAGTTTCTTTCCCTCTCGCGTTCGTCTTCTATATTTATTTGACATTCGATTTCTCAATAAGAAAGGAACAACCAGACTGAAATAGACTTGAAAGGATTCTGACGATGGTGTATACTGTACTTCTTTTGGCTTGTTTTGGACTTCATCCATCGTCCGGTATGTAAAAGACAAAAGATCACGACATTTCGGAGTCCAGTGATTGAGACTAGCTCTTTCTAACGGGCCCAACTGAGTAGGTTCATCCTTCCCCACCCACCTGAAGACGGAGACAGATGCAGTCTCCGAAACGTCGTGGTCTTTTGTCTTTTACATACCAGACGATGGATGAAGTCCAAAATAAGCCAAAAGAAACTAGACTGAAGTTTCCATATCATTGTCGCCTATATGTAGACTTATGCCGGCCGTTAGGATTTGTAATTCTAAGCGAAACTTATCGAAATTCATTTGCTGAAGATTTTTATAACATGTATACTGGTAAAAATAAAAGGTAAAGCTAGCCCTGCAACAGGCCGTGGATAGGGCTGTGAGACTTCGAGGCCCCCACATTTTCTACACAGGCGGCTCATAGATGGAGGTTTGGCTGTCAGCCTTATGAGCCGGCCGCCCTTTACCCTCAGGAAAGGCACAATAGATCACTGTGGTCGCGGTGCAAGGGCAAAGAAGGCCCACACCTTATACATTCATTCATTCATACCCCCACGAACATTCCTGGTACTCATTTCTGTTAGAGGCTGAGTAGACCCCAGGGCCATAGTGCGGCTGGAAGGATTAGGTAAAATAAAAAATCCAGTGACCTCATCGTGAATTGAATCCTCAATGTCCTGATTTTGTGGTTAATTTTCCTGGCTCGTATTCGGAAATTCCTAGTCGACTGTCCTGATTCAGGTTTTTCATTGTTTTCCTCAGCCCCTCCAGGCAAATGTATCTAAAATTAGGGAGCCTTCACTTCCGTTCACGTCATTTCTAGTTCATTACTCACGAATCATTCCACTCTGTTGAGCTGCTGTAAGCATCATTGAATATGCCATTAATCAGTAAACAAAATAAGGTAAAGAATGTCCTAGAACTCTTGGACTTCTTACTTACAAACGAATTAATTCGACTTTTTATTATGAAACTGCCTGCGAATTTCTTCCATAAAGAAAGAACTGACTGTCCGCGCTGTAAACTGGAAGGGCCGCGAGAGAAACATTGGTGTAACATGTATATACATTTCACAAAAGAAGTGTCACCAGCATTTGTCTCTCTCTCTCTCTCTCTCTCCTGCCGCACTGTAAACAGGTTGTCCAGGACAACTCGCGCGTGATGCTGCGATAAGAGTTATGAATGAGTTACACGGCCGCACACCATTATGTCGTCATGATGTATGTTTTTATTAGGAAACCTCGTCATATTCTGCTACTCGCTTTCAAAATAAATATGCTTATCTAAGCAACAACAATTTCAGGCATTTAGGCACACAGAGAAAGCTGCAAGAATGCAAAGCTAGAGCAGTTATAAAGCCAATGACGAAAGAATTGAGTCAGAGTTGGAAAGATCAGTTTTTCATGGCAGATGATAGAACAAGGATTAGAAGCCTAAAAGTTCAATCAGTTCAGGAGGAGGAGGAGAAGGAAGAGGAGAAGGAGGAGGAGGAAGAAGAAGATAATTTCACTGAAGAATGGGTAATAGTTGAAACAAGAAGTTATGAGAACTAACCGACTTCTTTCTTTGGATACGACACACACCACATAAGAAACGACGCGCTCAACACTCTTCCACCCTTGCGTGTGTATACGTTGATGTCATAACCTTCTTACCGAGCCTTTGCCTAACAACGGTATGGAGGCATACATACGGACACAGAGGCTGATGGGAGGGATTTATAAAATAGGCGTTGAGAAGGGATCAGGTGCCATATTGTACGTATAAGTATCATAAAGACTGTTTCAGCCATTCAAATGCTGATAGGGTGGGCGATACACAGGCAAACAGACAGCGTGATGATTTCATAAGCCTATTTTTTTTTAGAATTAAGGGAAGTAGGCGATAGAATGATCAAGTCAAGGAGGATGAGGTGGGCAGGGCATGTAGCACGAATGGGGGAGACGAGGAATGCGTATAGAATATTGGTGGGAAAGTCAGAAGGAAAGAGACCACTGGGAAGACCAAGGCGTAGGTGGGTGGACAATGTTAGAATGGATCTTAGAGAGATAGGATGGGATGCTATGGATTGGATAGATCTGGCTGAGGATAGGGACCAGTAGAGGACTCTTGTGAACACCTTCGTGTTTCATAAAATGCTGGGAAATTCTTGAGTAGCTGCAGAATTGGTGGATCCTCAAGAAGGGCTCAGCTCCATGAGTAAGTAAGTAAATAAGGAAAGTAGACGAATAAGAAGTTCTGGGAAGAACTAATCGCCCACTTTACTTTGGTACGACATGGACCGCATAGAAAACGACGCCTCCGATCTTTTTTACCGAGTTCTTAGCAACGATAGGCAACGGTCCAATCAACTTGTCGTGCATTAAGCTTCACTTATTGGCTTTCTCTCTCCAAGTGGCATGTGGATTTTGACTGCCCCAAATCCTACAGTTGTACCTGAGTACAACTCCATTGACATGGAACCTCGCCTAGTTCGAGAAGCACACTTCACGGAGGAAATTGGGTGACGCGCCAATTCTTTCTAGCATGTCCACAGAGAAGTTTGTGCGTGCTACTTGGTCACTCAAGTTTTAGTGCATGAATCATTTGAATCTTGTACGCTCTTAGGAGGAGCCTTTTGTGCAGCACATCGTGCACTGTTGAACGTAGAATTTGTATGTAACTGCTAGCTAGCAGCACGAATTGATTTGCGCGGACTTCGCTGGAATGCCTCTCTAATGCGATTTACTTTTTCTTAAGAGGTCCGTGTCTTTCCAGGAGATTTTACACGCAACAGGCTACCTGTAGTCCTCAGTTTGTTGTCCCAGAACAATGCTTTTCCGTGTGGGAGGTTGACGTCCATATTGCATTCTAAAAGAACGTTGGACATCCGTAAGAAGTTGCAACTCTGCTAGCCACAACAGGCATTGAACCCGTTCCTATGCTGTCGACATCATTACTGAGCTCACCGAAGGTCACCAGCTGGCATATGTTCATAAGCCGGGCACGAAAAGAAAATTTTTCAGTTTTCCTTTACGATGACACAAACCGGATACGTATATGACAATTAGCTTCCGAGATATAACTTTATTTCACATATTTTTCATCACCTCCTAGGAGTGATGGAGAAAGCTCTAGATCGCATTAAGTGGAGGAACTGTTTTGAAAGAGACTGTGGACCTGTCGTCTGACAGATTACTGATGAATGAATGAATTTTTCATCAGGACACTCTGTATAAGGCCGCATTATCGAGGTTCTGTTGTACAGATAAAGGATCTCCTAGTGTCCTAATACCAGAGATTCCATGCCTATTTGGAAATTTCTACGAAGAGAATTTTAATCCTCAAAAATTTTAGAAAGACCTCGTGGTAACAAGAAACAGAATGGGAGATTCCTGAGTCGCAGATAAGCTGTGTGTAGTTCAGTCTGATGTCTAGTCAATTAATTTCTTAGTGTAAGGAGTCACTTCAACAATATCTTCTTCAAAATCGTAAAGTAATACGTCCTTTCCGGACAAATTACAAGTTTTTCTTAGAATACATATGAAACCAGTCGGTGATTACATGCGTTATTTATTTGAACTTTATAAGACACAAGCGCATTGCTTTTGTTCTCAACGCATCGATTTGACAACACAAGAATACCTGTATACTCACGTTTCTTCTCTAAACCGGTTATCTGTACAGCTTTCGAACAGTCGTAACAAAACACTGAACTGATTTATGCTAACATCTATCGTTTATGTACAGGTTGGTCAGCATTTACGGTTTTCACACAAGACTCAGTTTTAAGTTAAGGTTGCCCTGTACGATCTCCTCTCGAAGGTCTACATGAGAAGCCACTCTTGTGCAATAGAGCCGTACAAATGGCGTCGGTTTAGATTCCACGCAGTCTATATTTAATCAATTATCTTCTAAAGACGAGAAGGCGAGGTAGTTACCAAAGCCCGCATATGTGTGCTGTGCAAGCTAGAAACATTGGCATGATTCTGTGACGAATTCTATTCTTGCGGTTATTGGATGAAAATTAATGAATAGTAGAATGGTCAAGGTCGACCACTTGTGCACTTAACTTGCCATACCCTCTCTTCGTTGAAGGATAATATGATTTATTACTGTAATTGATGTTTTCCAATTCCCAATCGCCATTCTTCTTTATTTATACTCTGTCCTTACAGCAGTTTCATTGTCGCTCTATCGCAAATTCCTTTCATCCATCTCAAAGCCTCTTCCTTCTTTATTTGATATTCGCTCGAGCAGTCGTTTGGCCATGTGTTGCCTGCTATTCTTTGACAAATATCGGATTTATGAACAGAGTACTTTAGCGAGGGTTGTCACTTGGTGAGACACCCTTCGTTGTTGCTACTGAAATGTTTTTTTTTGCTTTCACTATCTAATATATGTGCAGTATGAGTAAAAATAAAGTATTTTGGATGAAAATTTGGTGCTTCGTTTCGAGGGGAGGCGGGTTAGAATGCCTCTACCCTAGTCCTACGAGTCGCAGAAGGCGACGAAAAGGGAACCCAGTGCGTGGGGGTATAACTGGGCAACCCTGTCGCGGTGGGTCATAAACATAGGGACATGGTCCTCCAGGTTGGGGGTTAGACGCAAGGCTGACGAGTTCTGTAAAATGTTGCGAAATCCAAAGAAGTGAAAACCGGTTGGTCTGAATCTAGCAGAATCTTCTACAAAAAGCTATGGCTCAAAAAAGTGATGTTTTTCCGATGGGGGTGATGATTTGGTGCTTGTGAGTTTTACACAACCCTTTGTGACTGTCTACTTAGGGAGCATGAATACCATACAGGATAGGGCTGGAGAGGAACTAGTCGTGGCCTTCTTGGAGGTAATATAAAGGACTTCTAGTGCAAGGAAAGTAGGCTAGACACAGTAGGAGAGTGACTAGTCTTGACTACAGAAAGGGCGACTGTAGGAGTAATGAATTAGATTTAGTAAAGTGTCCGGCTTTAGGTGATATCACTTCATGATACTTCTCAGTTTCCTGGTCTGTTGTCGTTTCAGGGCAGATAAATTGTGGCTCCCATTTCTGAGGTACTTATACCGTGCCTCCCTGAAGGCGCGTGTTATAATGTTACCGGCAAGACGGGCGCCTCGCAGGCATTTCTGGCTGCCATGGAACCAGACCAATTCGATCCGACCTCCTTGATTAGAGGACTGTGTCGCATTATTGCCGTCTGCAAGATGGGCATATGCACACTGCCAACAGACACTTGTTCAGTTCTGTATTGCTGGTCCTCAGTTTCTTCCCTTCTTGCTGTTTACTTTTCTCCCTCAGTAGTTCTACCTTCGTCTTCGTCGTCATCCTCCTCTTAGTCTTCTTTTCCTTCTCATTTTCTTCCTTACTAATCTATTTCTTCTAATTTTTTCTATTTTCGGTTCCCCATCACCGTTACCATTATGATCATCTTCTTTATAATTTTTTCCCTTATTTCTTCTCCCTTCTTTTCCTATTTTCAATTTTTTTTTCGGATTTCACAGTATATGCAATTTCGTCAGTACGCTATTACTCAATCCTGTTTTCAAAACCCGTCTTCTCTGTCGCAATGCACGCTAAGCATCTCGTGACCTGTGTCAACAGAATCACGGCCAGACCTCACAGTCATACGAGAACAGGCTTATTTGAAGTACGAAAGGAATTTATATGACTTGAGATTTTCAGGGTAGTGACTATGAAGGTAATGTCTTCTGATATATGACATAGCCGCGCCCTAGCTCAAGGGCTTAGTCGCTAGCTTCCCACCGCGGCGACCAGGGTTCGATCCCGGGTCTGGTCAAGTGGGATTTGTGGTGGACAAAGTGACGCTGGGGCAGGTTTTCTCCGAGTACTTCGGTTTCCCCTGCCAATCTTCATTCCACCAATTGCTCCACAATCACCCTCACCCATCATCTGGGGCTGGTACAATAGGCCAGAAGTGGCCACAGTACAAGGGACTTAGTCCCACCCCACTAACATAAAAAAAAGATATATGACATCATGTAGTCCGTGTATATTTATCGACGTTTTGGAGGAACGTGTTGCCTCCATCTTCATGGATTTAAGATGAACTCTATAATCCTCTGAAAGGTTGGTAAACATTTCCCAGGTTACAAGTCGTCATACCAAAGGACATTAATTTTCAAGAGGAAATTACCGTGTTAGTACCACTAGTAGACCTGTAGTTGATATGTGAATCTATGTAACGAAATTACGATAATTTTGTTTGATTCTTAAAACACCAACCTAAACAGAAACTTAGGAAGGCTAATGTGTATATCCAAGGACATTTAGAAACTTTTTCAAACGCGTGAAAATAAAGCAGTTGCAAATCTATTCATTTTAAGTGTAATTCATCTCTTAAACGAAACGTAATGTACATTCTATGCATTTTAAATGGAAACACTAGGGTAACATCAATTTATGATCATACCGTAAGGAGTAACATCAAACCACGTCTGAGTTTTCTCCTTAGGGACTGATTGGCGAACTTACATGAGAAATTGTATACTCAGTTGTAGGTTACGTTTTGTAGCTTGAAGAGAAACAGCAGTGTTAGGAGAAACCTAATGCCAATTCGTGTCCCTATTTGTAATGCTTTTTTTCTCGTCTTGAGAGAAAAGCCTGGGTGGAGAGTGACTGAAAACAAAATTCTGTGGAAGATACACGAATGTAGACAAGCTGAAGTAACAAGAACATGAGGAGATTTTAAGATGACGAGCTTCAGTTCTGTAGCCTTCACATAATTTTGTTAAAGATGACCGTGCCATAGCTGGCTTCCAACCAAGACCACCCGGGTCATGAAGGATTTTTTGCGGACACAATGGCTCTGGGGCAGATTTTTTCCGAGTCCTTCGCGTTCCCCTATCAGTTTCCATTCCAGTAACTGTTCCAACGCTCATCTGTCATCATCGCTCGGGGCTGTTGCCCTAAGCCCAACAGTGGCCGATATACCAAGTGGACTCAGTCGCGCCTCAACCTAGGAATAAAAAAGAAGTATTATTGGAGTCACGAAACCAAGGAAGTTTAGATGGGCAGGCTACGGAGTCATTCTGAGGGAATCGACAAAATTCATACAATTTGGCCCGGAAACTTGAAACGAAGCGAAAACAAGGAAGACGTACAACTTAATTGCAAGGATAATTTAACCTTCAGCCGGTATAGCGCAGTCGATATAGCAACTAGCTACTGTCTGGACGACCGAGGGATCGGAGTTCAAGTTCCAGTGGGGTCAAGAATTTTCACTTCTCAATGTTGTCCAGACCGGCTCTGGGGTCCACCCAACCTCCTATCCAATTGGTACCGGGGGCTATTTCCCCGCGGGTAAAGCTGCCCACTCACCTCCAACTAGTGCTCAGGTCAAGAAAACGTGGGTCTATACATCCACTCCCCCATACGCCTTCATGGAGTAATGCTTAATTAGTTAAGCACATGGACAACTTTACCAACTTTTTATTTAATTTATCACATTTTATGTTGAAATTTGTGATTTATGCATGTTGCCTATTATTTTCAGGAGGGTGAAACCAGTTATCCTAAGAAGGTTGCTGATTTGTGTTTATTTATTTGGATGATATTTAACGACACTTTCAGTAGCTGGATTATACAGTAAATATGGATGGCTGGATGACAGATGAATGGTATTTCAGAAAGGGTTTGGAAGTAAGCGGTTGTAACCCAACTAGTTACTTTCCAAGTACTTGCCTGGAGTAAGCGACAAAAACCACCAAAAATACCTTCCCTCAGTCAGTACAGCTGGGATCAGAACAGGGCACCTCCAGAATACGAGCCAAGATGCATATCGCTCTCTTGGGAGGACAAGAATTGCATATAGAATTTTCATCAATAAACCCGAAGGTACGAAACCACTGTGGAAACGAAGGCATGCGAGGTGGGAGGGCGGTATTTCGACCGACTTTGGGAAGCATTGTGTGTGAAGTTGTTAATTGGATTTAAATCCAGTGACTGAGATTAGCTCTTTCTAAGGGGCCCATCTGAGTAGGTGTCTTCCTTTCTCACCTGAAGACGGAAACAGGTCCAATTTCCAAACATCGTGTCCTCTAGTACCTAGAATTCCGGACGATAGAAAAAGTCCAAACCCCCAGTAATTCTGTGTGTCACTCATCATCGTCAGAACCCTTTAGAATCTACTGGATTTAAATTACTCAGTCCAACTCCCATTGGAGTGTTTACGTGTGATGGCCCTCAGATTCCAAAGAAGCTGCGGACTATATAAAGTACTCTAGAATAGCCTGAAACATTATCACCATTATCACAATCGTTTATTAAGATCGGAATGATTACAGTCTTGTTAGTTGAGTGGGGGGGGGCGGTTATGACACTACACTACGCAAGTTGCAGTGGAAGGCCGTATGCAGTGTGGCCGTGTGTGTCAGCATACATCGTCACGAAAGTGGCTTTATCCGCCAGTGCGCTGTTATGCCACGTGTTTACGTATGCAGGCCGCATTGGGGTTCGGGTTTTTGAAAGCCTGCAGCGGCAAAATCTGGAATTGTATTAGAGGGGGGGGGAGATAAAAAAGAGAGACAGATATATGTATATAGAAGTTGCAGTCCCGGCTCATTAAGCCCGTGGCTATTCCGATGATAGTCTCGATGATATTCTCGAGGGGACGAGTGCTGCCCTGTCCCCTCGATACGTGTAACAACTGGTCGTGCCCGCGGCCAGTCATTCCAACCCGACTGGACTGCAAAACAAAAAAGTGGCTGCAGGACAAAGCCAGTGGGCTGATGAATTGAAAACCATGCAGGTCTGTCTCTTGTCTCAGTCACTCCAAGACGCCTGTGCTAAAGTGAAAGAATGCCCAAAATTCACCAGGAGATTCAAAATCTGCACCCTTCATCTGATACTCTTAAGGTAAAGCTATCCCTGTAACAGGACGTGAAGGCCCATACGGTTGTGAGACGTCGAGGCTCCCACACTATCTAGACAATCGGCTCATAGATGACGGTAAGTTTGTCAGTTTTACGCGCCGGCTGCCCTTTACCCCCAGGAAGATTCCTGGTACTCATTTCTGTTAGAGGCTGAGTCGGCCCCATGGCTATTGTGCGGCTGGAAGGATTAGGTCAACTGAAAAAATCCATTGACCTCATCCGGAATCGAATCCCCGACCTTCCGACTGGTAGCCTAGTGCCTCGCGTGATCCAGTATTGTCAAGGTGATCAAATTAAAGAAGACTTGATGGGCAAGACATACTGTACTCGTAGAGGAAACTAGAAATATATACACAATTTTGACCTGGAAACCTAGAAGGAAGAAACCATGTAGAAGACTAATCGTAGATGGGAGAGCAAAATTGATTTGAGTCCTAGAATTTTTTGTGAAGATGGAGACTGAATTCACGTGGATCTGGATAAGGTCCAGTAGAGGGTTTTTGCGGACACTGTGATGGAAGATTTGGACATACAAATGGATGGAATTCTTTGACCGAATTATCAAGGCTGTTCTGAACTATGGCGTTAAGTATGCCGCATAACGATTTGAAATGTTTATGTGTAGACCTACATATCTACATAAATATAAATGTATTTGACCGTCTGACACAGCGATAGAGCATTCCTTGATCACTTGATAGCTATTATGCATTTTCATACACAGTGCATGAAATTAATGCTTAGTGTTCAGTTAATAATGACCGTTCACAAGTCGCATTAAAAGTTGCCTGGTGGAGTTCAGTGAAATCTGCTATTGGGAGTCTGCACGAAAATTTGTCGAGCACCTTTAATTTTATTTCGGATCCGTCAAATTTGAACCATATTTTACATGCAGCTCAAATTGAACTTCTCAATTTTCTTAAAAACGGCTTCTCATAGAGATAATTAAGCATAAGATCTAAAGCTCTCTTCTGAAACGCACGGCCTCTTTATTAACCGTCACAACACAACAAATATCAAGGTTAGTGCCCAGCTACGGCTCTGCTACATGTTTTGGCTATCAATAGCCATCATCAGGCAAATACATGTTTAAACATATATACACCACTGAACTGCGGTACTATTGAACTGGATACAATACTATTAATCATATAAAACACTTGACGTAAAAAATACAAATAATCAGATTATATTGTAAAACAAGAATAAAATTTTAATTGATGTTTTATAACATCGAATCAGTCGTTGGTTTTGTAATTTCGTACGTTCCCATGGACAAATTGGAATATTCTATATTTTTTCGTTTTCTATAAAAGATTGTATAGGAGGCTCGTGATGTAGATGTTAATATTAATTGTTTTAGTCGGTGTCTCATCTTACAAAGTATTGTCCGTACTGTGGGGAATGTAAACAACGACTCAGTTGATTATTTGTATTTTTTACGTCAAGTGTTTATATGATTAATAGTACTGTAGCCAGTTCAATAGTACTGCAGTTCAGTGGTGTATATATGTTAGCCATGTATTTGCCTGATGATGGCTATTGATAGCAGAGCCGTAGCTGGGCATTGACCTTGATATTTGTTGTGTTGTGACAGTTAATAAAGACATTGTATATTGTAACACAACAGGGTGCATGAAATGCAAACTCTGAAACATAACCACGATACTATGAATATTTAATGGAACACAAGGAAACCTATTTTCTAATTGCGTGATCTGGATAGCTCTGAAATAAATTTAATATCTACGACATAATGAAATTAAGCACTGACGCTCAGCTTTCTTTTTGCTGTTGAAGAACATGTAAAATTTATCATTTAAATTCTAATTTATTTCGATAATATAAGAAGTTCTATTAGACAGATAATGAAATTTAATACACGTTTATACGTACCTAGTAATCATTCTAAAGTGTATTCAGTATTCAGTTTTGAGGGGGTGGGTTTCCCCATGCACTTAGACCAGTTATTGGTCCATTGTGCGTTCCCCTTTTAATTTCTACTGTCTCCATACCCTACCGGTACTGGTGCTCGCTATTAGCCCCTTTCTGCCAGCGAGGTTCCAACCTTCTACTGGCAGTGGTATCTAATAGTTAGTCCCTTTCTGTCAGAGAGGTCCCCCCTCCTCTGGCAGTGGTACCTAATACTTCCCCATCTACCGGAGGCATTGGAAACTACTTTGGGCGGGAAACTTTTTGCCAAATTCAGCTCAGAGGTCTCCTAGAGGCATGAGGTTCTTTTACGTGCCGTAAATCTACGACACGGAACCCACGGCTTAAAGTCCCTCCCGGAGGACTTGTTCCCTGAATTTTTCCGCCCTTAAAAATTCCACGACCTCCGCCGGGTTTGAACTCGCGTACCTTGAGTCATGAGGTTGGAACGTTACCCCTGTACTACGGAGGCCGCTATTCTAAAGTGTAAATACTCATCGTACGAATGGTGATATGATATAGACGAGCACAGAAAGGTACTGTTTCACTGTCTGGTGCTATGCAGTCGTGTTCACAAATAACTACATGTTAACCAACCCATGGTTCTATTACTGTTTCCTGTGAAATGCATGAAATACCACAATTAAAATTTAGTTTATGATAATTCTGTTTTTGTTTGCTTTTTTGTTTTGAAAGTTACGAATAATCAATTCAGTTGGGGCTTTCACGGCGGTGACTATGAAGAAAGCAGTCTTCTGGGATTTGGCACATATACACGGTGCCAAATCCCAGAAGACTGCTTTCTTCAATCAACTCAGTTGTGCCGAATTTTAACCCACAAATCATTGTCGATATAAATACGCACTTGTTATAGCGCCGATTCGGATATGCCGTGGGTTTTATCATGTCCCCCCAAATATTTACATATGTTTTATGTCTTATACATTTTTATAAAATGTTTGAGGTACAACATGTGACTGTATTGCGAAATTCCTTGCTGTAGTACAGGCGATGGACAAAAATATGGAAACACCCAACAAAAACACATTGCCGTGACTAATATGTTGTAGGACAAACTCTGGCTTGCAGAACTGCTTGCAGTCTCCTTGGAATGGATAAATAGAGGTCCTCTATGATTTGCAAGGGAATCTTGTACCATTCTTCCTGCAAAACATTGGCAAGTTCTGTTATCGATGATGGAGGTGGATAGCGCGCACGCAGATTGCTCTCCAAAACAGACCACAAACGCTCAATAATATTGATATCTGGCGATTGTGGGGGCCATGGCAGACGTGACACTTCATCTTCGTGCTCAGAAAACCAGTCCTGGACGGTATGAGCTGTGTGAACATGGGCACTGTCGTCTTGGTAAATGGCATCACTACTGGGGAACAAAGTTTGCACCATGGAATGGACCTGGTCACCCAAAATGGTCACATAGTCGTTGGCAGTGACGTGACCTTGCAGGGTAATGATGGGTCAGACAGAATACCACGATATCACGATATGGCTGCCCATACCATGATCGAACCCCCGCCATGTTTCACTCTTGGCACCAAACAATCTGGATCGTAAGCTTGGGACGGCGTTCTCCAGACGTAAACTCGGTCAGAAGTCGGAAACAGTGTGAAGGTGGACTCATCCGACCAAATGACCGTCTTCCATTGCTCCATAGTCCAGGTTTTATGACTTCGGCACCACACTGTCCTCTTAGTGGCATTTTGATCACTGATGAGTGGCTTTGGAATTGCAGCTCGTCCAGAAATACCCTGCTTGTGGAGTTCCCTTCGTACTGTTTTGGTGCTGACAGGGTTTGTGAGCGTGACATTCAGTTCAGCAGTCACTTTTGCAGCTGTAGTCTTCTTATTTTTCGTCACAATCCTACGCAATGTTCGTCTGTCTCGATCACTCAACACACATTTCCGTCCACGCTGGTGTTTATCGGATGCGGTTTTTCCAGTCCTCCTGTATGCGGCCATAATCTTGGATACTGTGCCTCGCGAAACACCAAAAACCTCGGCTACCTTGGTTACGGAAGCAGCCACCATATGGGCCCCAACAATTTGCCCGCGTTCGTATTCTGTTAGCTCTGACGTGATGCACAAAAAATTGCACAGAACACTGTCTCGACAACAAATGAAGCTTGCAACGTACTGCGGAGGTTGTACAGGTAGTGGTGTTGGGCAGATACGCCAGCGTGACCTACAAACGTCGCTAAAATAAACACTTCAATTCAGGCATGCATTTCACGAGGTGTTTCCATATTTTTGTCCATCCCCTGTACACTCGAACTTTTAGTCACCCAATAACTACTTCATAATAACGGGCATTCGAAAATTAGATAGACTCCAGTTCCTCTTCTGAAGCTAGTATAGCAAGTGTCACGTAACTTCGAACAAGGACAAGAGTAACCTTGAATGCGCAGAAGAAAAATTTCAGACAAGGGGGTGGGTTCGAGGGAAGAACGAGTGTTAAGAAACTCCTCCCACCACAAGCTATGCGCGGGATTTGACTAGGAATGCGGGGACTTGTTCGAAGTTACGTGACACTGTCTATAACTTGTAACGCAGGCACTGCAGATGTTTCCCGACGCCCTTCTTTATATCGATATATATAACTTCTGCAGTCTACGCACAGTCTCACACAGCTTCGCAACAGAAATATGTGAGCCATTTGTTTTCACAATGAGCGCTGTATGTGGGACATTTTTGCAACCTCCTCATTCATCAGTTCTAACAATATCAGACTTCGGACCGAAGAGAAATGAAGAAGCGGGAGGTTGGAGAAAACTGCATAACGAGGAGCTTCATAACTTGTACTCTTCTCCAAGTATAATTAGAATGATCAGGTCAAGGAGGATAAGGTGGGCAGGGCATGTAGCAAGAATAGGGAGAAGAAGAATGCATATAGGATATTGATGGGAAAACCAGAAGGAAAAAGACCACTAGGAAGACCAAGACGCAGGCGGGTGGACAATATTAAAATGGATTTTAGAGAGATAGGATGGGATGGTATGGATTGGATTGATCTGGATAAGGATAGGGACCAGTGGGCGGTCCTTGTGAACATGGTGATGAACCTTCGGGTTCCATAAAATGCTGGGAAATTCTTGAGTAGCTGCACAATTGGCGGCTTCTGAAGGATGGCTCAGCTCTGTGAGTGAGTGACTGAAAAATATCAGACGAAGGAGCCGCGGCAGCTCAGTCAGCACGCTAAAGCGCTTGACTAGGGGCTAGACGACTGTAGATCGATTCCCGACAGGGACAGAAATTTTCATCTTGGCGAAAACGATAAGACCAGATAAGCGTATCACCTAGATTCGTTGTTATCTACATACAGGAGGCTATTTTAATGGGAGGAAAAAGTGTGGAACTTCAACAGAGTGATTGTCTCCAGCTAGCTCCCAGGTGTATAGTGTACAGTGTCTTTATCTCCGTGTTCCCTTCGCTACTTCATGGCGTTCTTTTTAGGATACATAATATTAGTATTCCTCCTTCTTCTTCTTCATATTCCTCTTCTTATTCTATTCATGTTACTGCCACTTGGAGCACAGGGCATCTTTCTTAATCTAAGACAGTCGGTAGGGCTCTTTCTGAAGGGAAACAGCACGTCACAAGGTCACTACCTAACACAAACACAGAATAAACACAAACAGACATCCATTCCTTGAGATGGATTCGAACCCAGGATCACAGTGTTAGAGCGGGTAAGGAGATTTCATGCCTTAGACCGCGCGGCCACTATGATCGGCCATAACATTTCTAGGCGACAGAATTCAACATAAGCATATGTATTTTTTTATTATTCTTACTAATTACCTCTTAGGTCGAAATATAGGCATTTTTTTCTTTCTGTGGCGCTACAGCCCCAATTTGGGCCTAGGCCTACCTCCATGAAACTCTCCGTTTCACTTTGGTTTACTAGATCTTACACATACGATAGGACTCCTTGGGCGAGTGATCAGCTCGTCGCAAGGCCTCTACCTTTAGACAAACACAGAAAAACGCACACAAACATCCATGCCCTGAGTGGGATTCGAACCCACGATCCCGGCTTCCGAGCGAGCAAAGACAGTCGAAATATAGGCACACTCCGCGCTAATTAGAACGAATGAGCACAAAACCTGAATTGTAGACCTGATCGAATTTTTCAGTAGGCAGAGAAAATGAAATTACACTTATTCAGCTTCATAAAGAACGTGATGTGTCTTACTTGTATCGAGAAGTGTTGTTACAGCGCATGCTCACGGTGAAACAGTGAACATAAATGCTGCGTGAAATGTGTTTCAGACAGCGTCACCAAGACGAACGGATGATTAGGCATACAGAGAAACAGAAGGGCCTTGTGCACATAACAGGTTTCCAATCAGAGGATAAAAATCAGAGATTTTCATAGGAAATAAAAAAAAATCAAAATGAAATCGGGTTGAAAATCCATCGGAACGAAAACAAAATCAAAATGGAAAAGATTATCGTGTCGATCGGGTTTGTGTTTACTCTATTGCCTATAATGGCGCTGGAATAGCGAGAATAATAATTGGACTGCTGGATGAGGGGTCCAGTAATCGCAGTAAATACAAAGGGCACGGCGGTCGAGCCCACGAATGTCACGCACCAACACTGTTGTACTAATCTCCATAAACTGACGAGACCGTTCCTACAAATGGCAGGACAGGCACAGAAAATTATAAATTAATATTTAGAACTATACAATTTTCTGTGAAGAATTTTCAGGATAGATTCCCAGCACTTTAAATGTGACACATGGACCAGTAACTTCAAATATTGATTCCGTTTTCGTGTTTGCATTACTTAATTCACAAATAAAATGTGTTTTGTTTTTTACTTAAATTGTATGTGTATATATAGTCTGTCTGCATACAAAGTTTCATATGCCTAGTGTCAGCGAATCCTTAGTTATCGCTCTCAGATCGAAAAATGGGCATAGATTTCGCGAGAACATGTTGTTTTGTTGTTTTTTGAATTGTGCAGAAACAACGACCGTAATAAAACATGGTCGAAATTCGTGGTCGAGTGGGCAGCATCCTGTTTCCTAGTCAGGAACTTGGGGTTTCAAGTTACGGCCCAGAGATTGATTATCCTGACGGAGTTCCTCAGTCTGTACTAACAAATGGCGGAGTAGTGCTACAAATTATGTTACGATCGCTTCCTTCCCCATCCTTTCCAATTCATTCTTCAATAATCATCCCGTCATACGATGTTACATAGTTTCTCATATAATACATTATATTCAGATTCATAATTTAATTCATAAATCATAAGGTGAACTCGAAAATACACACCCTGATCCATATACGTGATCGTACAGAATGCCGGGTCTTCCCCCTAACAGGGAGTGACATACCCGTGTATAAAGGTACCCTTGTAACAGGCCGTGGATGCCCATAGGGTTGTGAGACATCGAAGCTCCCACATTTTCTAAACAAAAGGCTGACAGATGGCGGCGAGGTTGTCACACTTATGCGCCTGCCGCCCTTTACCCCCAGAAAGATTCCTGGTACTCATTTCTGTTAGAAGCTGAGTCGATCCCAGGACCACATTGCGTCTGGAAAGATTAGGTCAACTGAAAAAATCCAATGACCTCATCGGGAATCAAACCCGCTACCTTCCGACTTGTAGCATAGTGCCTCAATCAGCTACACCCCTGCGTGCCCCTCCCCCCCGGAGTGACATATATACATGTATGTACACATCCTCTTGTACCTTCATGCCAGTGTCGCTATTAACATTGCATTTCGTTGTCACAAGCGGGATTCTGAAGATCGAACCCTGGCTGTTCTACCACCATAGCTGATGTGAGGACATTCCAAACAGCAAGTCTTTGTCGTACGTTAAATTATTATTGTTATAGAGAAAATGCGACTACAAATTCAGATTAAGCAAAAGAACAGAGAAACCCCACTGGAAGCAGTAAGAACGGAAAAGTTTTTTTTAGATATACTAACGGAGTTTTGGAAATTGTCACCTGTAAAACGGGAACTTCATAATTTATATTCTTCGCTTCAGATTGATAGAGAGGTCAGGTCAATTAGATGGAGCTGGGCGGAAAATTTAGTGCGTATGAGAAAAATAAAAAATGAAAAAAAAAAGGAAAAGATTTTCTTCTGTGAACCTCAAAGGAAGTGTCTGTTTGGAAAATCTAAGTTTATGTGTGCATATGGAATAACAGTAATCCGCAAACGCTTCCCACTAAACGATTACAATCTACAAAACTGTAGTTTTACACGTTGTTTTATGTGTGTATTGGAAATGGTCTCTCATTCTATGGGAAGAATATAGATTGAGGATGTTCGTGAATGATTCGATGAGAAGAATATTTGGATGTAAGGAAGAGGAAGTGCCAAGTTTTGCGGATAGAGGGTGTCTCGTGGTTTTCTAGACCTGAGCCGCTATTTCCTTGAAATAGCTCCTCAATTATTCTCACGAGGCTGAGTGGAACCCGTTCCAGACCCACTACTTCTCAGAAAATGTGATAGCGCCGGGAATCGAACCCGGTACCTCTGAATCTGTGGCCAGGAACTCTGACCACTAGACCAGAGATCCTAACTTCGCCGACAAGCGGCGGTCGCTCGGTTGGTATAGTTCGCTTGCGGACTCAAGCCACGGAATTTTTTTTTTTAAGGAAGAGGAAGTAGCACAAAAGGAGGCTATATAAAACTGCATAATTTGGAGCTTCATGAATTGTACTCTTCGCCTATGATCACATTCTCAATGTGCGCTAATCAAATGAAGGAAACGACAGGCGTTGGAAATGCAGAACGCATGGGGATGCAGGAAAAGAATGTAAGAATTTAGTCGGAGAATCTGAAGGTAAGAGGCCGCTTCAGAGATCTAGGCTTGACTGAGAGGATAACATTAATTTACTTACTTACTTACTTATGGAGCTGAGCCCTTCTTGAGGAGAAGCCAAATCTGCAGCTACTCAAGAATTTCCCAACATTTTATGGAACCCGAAGGTTCATTACCGTGTTCACAAGAGCCCTACAATGGTCCCTATCTTTAGCCAGATCAAGCCAATCCATACCATCCCATCCTATCTCTCTAAGATCCATTTTAATAGTGTCCACCCACCTACGCCTTGGTCTTCCCAGTGGTCTCTTTCCTTCTAGCTTTCCCACCAATATCCTATATGCATTCCTCTTCTCCCTCATTCGTTCTACATGCCCGCCCACCTCATCCTCCTTGACTTAATCAATCTAATTATACTTGGAGAAGCGTACAAGTTATGAAGCTCCTCATTATGCAGTTTTCTCCAACCTCCTGTCACTTCATCTCTCTTCGGTCCAAATATTCTCCTCAGCACCCTGTTCTCATACATTAATACTGATTTTAAAGACATAGTGTATGATGGTGGGAACTGGATTCATGTGGCTCAGGATAGGCCCAGTAACGAGCTCTTGATCCTTGGAGTTCCATGAATGCAGGGAGTTTCCTGATGACATGAGCGGTAGCCAGCTGACTAAGAACTACTCTGCAACAGGGAGTCAATGAACTAAATTCTATGTAACATCATATTAAGACTTCCAGGTCATTTCCTTGGAAATAATATACACACGTTAATTTGATATGAAGTGTAAATTTGTGTGTGTTGACATTTTGTCTAGACAAGTGTGAATCTGTTAGCGTCGGGAATAGGGGGACGGGAACGCCGTAAGCACACTCTCGAACGAGGGTACGCAATGTTCCTAAATGTGGCCAGGGAAAGGGTTAGCAAATAGCACGACTTTAGGCGAACAAATATTATCCACGCAAACAAAGGAATGAAAAGCAGCAGTGTCATTGTGTCGTCTTTCTTTGGCCGGCACGTGTTAACAGGTCCCCCAATATTCTGCGGCTACAGAGGAAGAATAACAAAATATTAGAAGTGCCAATATGAAACATTACTAATTGTCAACTGACAAATATCAAATTCCTCAAAAATGTTCTTCGTTCTCAAGTAGTATTCAAGTACTTTCTCGTTAAGATTGGTCGTTTTCTGATTCGAAAACCTTTCAGTTAAGCAAATGTTTGGTAGCATTTACCGGTGAATGGATTGAGATTAATCAATTCCTGGCACTCTGAAATACGGTAAGATAAAGTTAAAGTAAAGTAACCCTTGTTATGAGAAACGTTATAAGAACTGCAGCCACGATTTTAAAGCTCGTGTTACTGAGGTGAGGGGTAAGCTTCATGTTCCAAACCCATAAACCTCATAGAAGTGTTACTCCCTAATGAAGAAACCGCGTTATGAGGGCGTAATTACTTTACGTGGTGTGGAGGAAATCGCGCTGCCAGAAGTCATGCAAATTCTTTATGTTTGGCTCAGTTTCTTCTCAAGTGCTGAATCTGATTCGCTGTGCACGTAAGTAGTTCGTTTGGGCCGACTGTGAACTCACTGAGAAAACAAAGGGTTGATCACAGTGGCCGCGCGGTCTGAGGCATGAACCGCCTTCTCCCTCTCCAACACTGAGATCGTAGGTTCGAATACCACTCGAGACATGGATGTCTGTGTGCGTTTATTCTGTGTGTACGTAGTGGCCTTGCTTTGGGCTAATCTCCCGTCCAAGGAGACCTACAGACTGTGTATAGAGTAACAAACAAACTCCGTGGGTTAGTCCGCAAGAGAACTATACTGACCAAGCGACCGCCGCTTGTCGGCGAAGTTAGTGCCAATTTTAGCGGATAGATAGTGTCGCGTGGTCAGCGCAACGAATCCCCACGGCCGTTAATCTCGATTTTCTTGACCGGAGCCACTATTTCCTTGAAATAGCTCCTCAGTTATCCTCACGAGGCTGAGTGGACCCCGTTCCAGGCCCAATACCTCTCAGAAAATCTGTTAGCGCCGGGAATCGAACCCGGGATCTCTTGATCTGTAGGTATGAACTCTGACCACTAGACCACAGAGGCGGTCCTGTGTATAGATTAGAAAACTGAAAAAGCGGCCAAGGTGCACGAGGTTTGTAGAGCCATAAATAGATAGAACAAACAAAGAGCCAACTAATACTACCTACACATAAGACGCTTTACTCATTTCTGCAGGTACTGACACAGGCCTGTTACGCAGTGCTTTCATTAAAATGTCGGTCGGTGCTTTACCATGTCGCTATGGCGGCCTCATTGATGATGGATGCTGTCTCTTTTCTCTGAGGAGAACCGAAGTATTGCCTGAAGGAGTGCCAAGGTGCGGGCGAGGGATACGTCCTCCACCCACCCCCTCCCGGAGGGCGGCGTATAGTACAGAGCCTCTCCACAAACAAGAGAATCAAACGTTCAGACCTCATTATGCAAATCGAGTTACCCATCAGGCAAGCAAGGCGCGGCCCATCGAATTAACACGCCAAAACTCGAACGTCAAAAGCTTAATATCAGTGCCCCCTCCCCCCCTTAGCTCATCATCTCGCTCTTTTTTCCACCTCGCGTCTTCGCAGTTTATATTTCTAGGGTGTGAGTCTTTTGTCTTTTTGTCAAACTTTTTTTTTATCACCCTTAAGGATTCGCCTTTGCCGTGTATTTTTAGTGGGCTGGGAGACAAAATTCGTCTATCACAGGGGTGCACAATTCATAAGTGGACTGGGGATACCGTGGACTTTGTGAAACAGTTGCGCGCGATATAAAACATTAAGAGAAATTGCTTCTAGATATCTGAAGGGTTACACGTGATTGGAATTGTGTAGGATCTTCGCTTATATTTAAGATGCTTTCATTTGCTGCTGTTGCACTGCACAGTCGAAATGGTTGTTCCCTATGGTTTATCATATAATTAACATACTCAAAAATAACCGATACTATTCTTTCACTTTGGTTAATTACTTATGTCTATTGTGTTCTTGGTTCGATGCACTGCGCAGTTGTAGGCAGTGTTGTCGACTTTTGGAGGTTCGTACTGCCTTTATCTTCACTGTCGATCTTGAAGATGGAGGCACCGTGTATCTCCGAAACCTCGGCAAGATCTCCCACCACCACAAGGCGTAATAACCCAAGAAAAACATTAAAAAATTGAAAAATGTTTAAAATAAAACTGTGGATCATAGTGTGCTCTGTATATATGTTATCTGAATGTAACCTGGCAATTTAGGTACAAGAAGCCGATTTTAAGAGTCTTGGTAAAGTTTAATGTGGTCTCCATGTAAGTCTAAAATGCGTATTTTAATTGACCGACACCAAAATTAAATTCTACGAATAGTTTCAGTGTGGGCTCATAATAGCAAATTTAATCGAAATCCATCACGTAATTTCAGATATAGTACATGAAGTCAGACAGAAATGATCTCATAATTTTCTTTCGTTTATGCAACTTGTGCAAATATTGCAAAGCGTATTGTAACTTTTCTGTAATTTACTGCAAGAAGATTTACATTTTACCTTTTCTTTGTGCTTTTGTGTCTTCTTTCTTTGTCCCTTCCTTCTTTCCTTTGTTCTTTCTTCCTACCAGAATGGAAATTTATAGAGACGCTTCTCTTAATGAATTCGTTAGTAACAAAGAGTTCTGTTTTCTAAGATAAAACACCGTGCGGCATGCTGAAAGTCAATCAGTGTTTAGGATGGACATGCCGCCTCCATCTTCAGGGTTGGCGAATAAGATACGCAAGAAACCAACATGAAGCAAGTAGCATGTTCCTCCGAAATGTTGGTTGACTTTCAACAGACTACACGGCGTTACATCCCAGAAGATAGAACTCTTCGTGACCACCGGTGTGACAGCCTGAAATCATAAACACTGGATGCGTTTTCCAAAATATACCTTTCCTAAGTCCAACTGTGATGCCAGTCTATCCTCCTAACCCCATCTCGATCTTAGAAATGACCGATATATAAGAAGTTGTTCACACCAAAATGAACAAGGCTGTATGCTTTCTTGTTTCTAGTTCATCATGGCTCTACAGGCGTTTTTTGGGCCCTGGCCTGTTCTCAATTTTCGCAATCGTTTTTTTCACAGTCGATAAGATTCCTTGGACGAGTGATCAGCCCGTCGCAAGGCCGCTACCTACACACAGTCGGTAAGATTCTTTGGACGAGTGATCAGCCCGTCGCAAGGCTGCTACCTACACACAGGACAACACAAACACAGAGTAAATGTGCACAGACATCCATGCCTTGAGGGGGATTCGAACGCCCTATCCCAGCGTCCGAGCGAGCGAAGACAGTTCATGCCACAGACCGCGCGGCCACTGTGATCAGCTTTTGTTTTTTACTCAGCATAGCGATATGTCTAATACTTTCACTACATTAATTTTCGCGTCCTAACCGTAATTTTTTGGGGGCACACTGTAGCGTAGTTGGTTGAGGCACTATGCTACAAGTAGGAAGGTCTCGGATTCCTGTTGAGGTCACTGGATTTTTTCAATTGACCTAATCCTTCCAGCCGCACTATGGCCCTGGGGTCGACTCAGCCTCTAACAGAAATGAGTACCAGGAATTAATTAAATAATTTTCCTGGGGAGTAAAGCGCGGCCGGCGCGTAAGGCTGACAACCTTACCGCCATCTTTGAGCCAATTGTCTAGATAATGTGGGACCCTCAACGTCTCACTGCCTGTTACAGGCCTGTTACTTTTTTTACTTTAACCGTAATTTTAGCCAGGTCCACAGTGTTGTTTCCTTGTCCGTCTACACTTCCAGTGCCCCTGCTTTCTTCACATAAAGGGAGTTCATGGGATTTGTGTGATTTCAGAATATTCTGCTGTTTTGCCAATTGACTGATAACCGACTGAGCAGATTTAATTTCGTGCAGAACCGGAAGTTATATAGAATAATCTTCTGGCTTGTTATGAGATGTAAAAAAAAAAGAAAACAGCACCGGTCGAAATGTTGGGCCCTTATCTGGACATCCACAGACGAGAAAATGTTACTGTAATGGTTCATATGTATAGTTAAAATGATAGTATTCATATTATCCTAGAGATTCTTTCAGCAAATGGACTGATTCCGAAACTCTTCAGAGAAACTGATATGGACAGTATAATATTAAAATGGATTTTAGAAAGCGCACAGCCTTAAGAAATTGACTGGATTCGCCCGGCTTTGAATAGTGTCCAGTGGTGGTGGGCTTTTGTGAGCACGGCGAAGAACCTTCGGATTCCAGAAAGAGAGGCTTCGCCCTCTGTTCGAGTATGAGTTAGTAAAAAGAACTTACATGGAGTTGGTCACATGATTAGTTCACTGGTTCCTAAACATGGCGTTAAGTTATTTAGTTGAAAGAACCCCATATAGCACTGTGACCGTAATTTGCAACAATATTAACAGCAACAACATCGCTGTTGTGTCGTGATGTTAGCAGACCATTACACTGTTGTACATAAGGTGCTAATTGCTGATGGAGTACTGTTACAGGCCCAAGAAAACCCCAAAATATCAAATCGTGAAGTTGTTTAAGACCTGAGTGTTCACGGTTGTTTATCCGAAGGTCGAAGCATGCAATTTTCAATTGAGCTACGGAAAGGTAGAGCGGACAGGTTTTAGAAGCTAAAGTGTACCTTACCCTTTGGCGGGGGGGGGGTGGAGGGAGGAGGCAACGAGGAATACAGGTCCAGGGATGCTGGATGAAACGGACGGGGGGATGCGTTTTGCCTGAGGACTTGTGCTGTGTTGGCTGGGTTGCGAGAGAGAGAGAGAGAGAGAGAGAGAGAGAGAGAAACTTAATGCTTGCAGATATGAATGCGAGAGAGGAGATTGAAGTGAGTGCCTTTAGTTACAAGGCATGCTTACTTGGGTTGGGCCTTTGGTATATACAAATAGGGTTCGGTGTGGAGGGGAAGGGGGGAAGGAGACAGAACGAGAGAAAACCTTACGGCTACAGAAAATAGGTCCATTTAGTTTTCGAAGCTAACTTCAACAAGCCGAATATGATACGAAATAGACCGAGATAGACCGAAATGTACATATGAGGCGGGGAGGAGGTCTCAGTACCGAGGTCCCTCAGGCCATTATTAACCCAACTACGCCTGCAACGCAACGTGTTGAGTGAGGCAGTGGGAGGGTGAAGAGCGGGTCCACTGGTTCAGTGATAGACCAACCGTCGTAGAGGAAGGATCGTTGTGTGTATTCTTTCCCCAAGCGGCGTGACGTGTTCCATAACTTCGTATCTATAATTTTAAGTTTTATTTATTTTTTGTTTATTTTCACACCTGTTGGTCAAGTGAAAGCCGCCAAAATTTTTCCCCACGACCTCATCCGCATTCCATCTGTTGCCGTGGAGAACAGAGGCGCCACCGTCACACTGGAGTCCACGTGCCATAAACGGTAAGTACTTTGTCGCGCATAAGCTGCTTTACTCGGCGATGGTTTGCCGCTCTGGTCACGTAATATTCTCATACAGCTGTAAAACAAAAAGTTGCTTTTGTAACCAAGCACATGGTTTTGAGAGGTCCATGTAGAGTGAAACGGTATGATTGATTCAGGAGACAACACCTGTATTCTGACTGGATTATCGGGTGCAGTGATATCCGAAAGTTTTTTCCTTAAAACGAAACGACGTTGAACAGAATTACTGGATTTTTGGAATTTTTCCATCGTCCGGAATTCTAGGAAATAGAAAACACGATGTTTCGGAAGCTAGATATGTTTCCGTCTTCAGGTGAGGAAGGAAGACACCTACTCAGTTTGGCCCCTTAGAAAGAGGTAATCTCTATCACTCAATCAAGAGATTAACAGATCCAGTTTCCGAAACGTCGTGTGTTCTGTTAACTAGATTTCCGTACGATGGAAAAAAGTCCAAAAACCCGGAAATTCTGTGTGTCATCGACCACTTTTAAGAATCTACGAAACTACGTTGGTCGTGAGGTCCAAGAAGGTCGGAATACGGGCGGAAACAAATTTTGGGGATATCATTCAGTTTAGCTTGCCCTGCCCGACCTTATTGTTACGTGTAATATTGTTTTAATATCTTTGGTAGACGAACAGTGCGAATAATTGGTAGCTAAATCCGGTTTTTTTACAGATTTTTTTTTCATGAGGTTCTGGCCTCAGGTCGCTTAAAATAGTCCAGAATAAAAATAATTATTCACCTCTGGGCGAAACCGTGCTAGAAATGGACATCACAGTTTGAATAACAAGTGCAGGAACCAGTCTGATCAGTTAAACCAATATCAGAAGAAAACACACGTTAGAAATAATTTGATATTGTGAAATTGTTCCAATTTAAGAGTTCAGTAAGATTAAAGTGTCTCAGCGCAGTATATATATCCATTAACACGTAAAATAACCAGGCTTAGTTTATGTACCCGAAATTAAAATTATGCAATAACAGTGGGGAAAATTGACTACAGCTGTGAACCTGAGACGATGGAATTAACGTCAATATTAGAGAAAGTGCTTGCAATAATGTGAACTGCCTTGATTGGGTATCACGACGAACGGTTGTGACCGCCTGGCTACATGTCCAGAGGTTCCGGATTCGATTCCCGGCGCTACCAGATTTTCTGAGAAGTAGTGGGTCTGCAACAGGGTCCACTCAGCTTCGCGAGGATAATTGAGGAGCTATTTCAAGGAAATAGCGGCTCCGGTCTAGAAAACCGAGATTAACGGCCGTGGAGATCCGTTGCGCTGACCACGTGACACCATCTATCCGCAAAAGTTGGCACTAACTTCGCCGACAAACGGCGGTCGCTTGGTCGGTATAGTTCGCTTGCGGACTGCAGGCCACGGAGTTTGTTTCTTTTTGGTTTTGCTGATTGATATTCGTAGACACAGGAGTTTATATTTTAAGATGTACACCTGTGGATTGTTATGTCGTAGAATTACTGAGTTATTGTCGTTGTTCAATCGAACTGTAACTTTTTTAACGTACTTCCCGTCTGTACGTAAGTGCCGTAATGGTAATGGAAGATGACGTCTGGCACTGACTGCAAGGGGACTTAGAGAAAAATATTGTGACATATTGTGACCCATTGATAAGCAACGGCTCGGTAAACAAACCTCAATAACAGACTTTTTTCTATGGGGTCCGCGCCGCGATCGCTATGCAGTGGTTCGGTAAACACGCTTCAACAATAGCGACTGTTTTCTGAGTGGTCTGTGCCGGGAGTTGTCTTGAAGGCAGTAGGCGCTACAAAGCAGTTGAGTGTCCAGCTGTGAGTGTTAACCAGCTGGCAGCGGAAGCCGAAGAATTTCTGTTGCTAAGATTCGTACCAGGAAACGTCTTAAGAAGAAACTGCAAGGGAATAGCCATTGCGGAGGGCCGTTACCAAGTAATGACCAGTGGAACTAGAGACGAGTGATTTGCAGTGTGGAAATCAGTAATTTGTAGTTACGACTTGTTAGTGGTCAATAAATATAGTTGCCAATCCAAACCCGGTCTGTAGTCACTAATAGACGTTGTAATACGTACTTTTTCCACATAAATGATAAAGTAACAGTTTCATACCCATAAAGCTACAGTGCAGCGTATAGGAATGGCACATACAAGAAACATGTTGGTGGTAACCCAGTCTCTGTCTTTTTGTGCAAATTTGTGCATGGAGCAGGGGTGACATAATATGGCCAGAGAATAGGAATTGGCCCATAAAAATAAAGATAATTCCCGATAAACTTCTGAAGAGAATTTACTACCGCGCTCACAGAACCCCGTCATTGAGCTAATTGAATATACCCCACACCCTCATATTTGATTTCCTTAAACTCTTTCCATATTATTTATACTATTCCAAGCAGATAGCTACATAAAAACAATTAAGTTTTTCAGCATAAACAAATCTTTGTTGTTTATTTGGGGATACTGTCAGCACCTCAGATTACATAGCGTCGAATGTTAGGATGACTAATGAATAATGAATTGGAAATGATTGGACGAATGCAGTCATGGCCTAATGACGTACTGTCCCGAAATTTACCTCACTCAGGATAGCCTGTGTCCAACACAAGATACAAACCGAATACCTCTCAGATATAAGATTGAATTTGGGTAATGTTTGCTACCATTGAGTCCGGAACCTTTTGTCTTCTCGTCTGCTGCCTGAATACTTAAACACTGGACTATACAAAACTGTTGTAGCATGTAGACACGTTGCTGGGAAACGACCACGAGATAAGCAAATATACAAGAGCCGTTACTGAGTAACGGCTTCACAAACAAACATGCTCCATGGCAGCAATTGAACTACAACAATGAGAAACGATGTTTTTTGTGTGGCTCATGCCGAGATGTTATAAGCGGGACAATTTGGGAGGAGCAGTTAGTTGCGTTCAGTCAGTCAGAAGAGTAGGAGGTTGTTGTGAGATGGTCGCCACCTTGGGAGTCACTTGTGGGACATCAGCCACCCAGTAAGAACGTAAGCAGAGGACATTGTTAGGATCCGTTAGCAGGAAACGGCTGGCGAAAATAAACTGAGGGACATAGTGAGAAGACCGAATACATGAATTAGCGAGAGTGTTATAATTACTTGTGATTACCAATCACCAGACCAACCTCCGTCTACACGTGGCACTATAATTTTGCCTACAGTTCTGTATGAGCGTGAAACTTGGTCTCTGATATTAGGCTGAGGGTGTTTGAGAAGAGGCTGCTTCATGTGTCATCTGCTAACGCTTGAAACCCGGATGTCTCGCAGCAGTGTCAGTGTGTTGCCGTCCATTTTAATGTCTCCCAGGTGGGCTCTTCTCTTCAGATATCCGATTAAAGTGGTGAAAGCCTTTCTCGCTTACGCGTGCGTGGAATTCGTACAAAAGTTTCCTGGGGATCCCGTTCGAAAACCTTCCGAAGACCCTGGAGAAAGTAGAAGGGTAATATGATTGATATTAAGGAAGTGAGTAAAAAGTAAAGTTGTCCCTGTGCTTAAGTAATCAGACACTACCCCATGAAGGCGTATGGGGGAGTGGATGTATAGTTCCACATTTTCTTGACCTCGGCACTAGCTGGAGGTGTCAGCTTCACGCCACGGCCGCTTCACCCCCGCGGAAATAGCCCCCTTTACCCATTTGATAGGAGATCGAGTTAACACCGGAGCTGGTCTGCATGACGTGGAGAAGAGAAAATCCTTGACCCCACCAGGACTCGAACTTCGACCTCTCAATCGACAAGCCTGTAGCCAGCCGCCATACCGACTGCGCTATCGCGGCTCCTATTACAGAAGTATGTTAGTATAATCAAATGGAAGGAGGATGAAACTGACTGAGGATTTTGCCCAGTGGAGGGATTTTGTATTAGCGATCCTTTGCGAACTGATATCGGATTCGTTAAATCACAGAATTTGCATGGAAAGCTTTTGGTTCGCTTTTTTCTCTCTCTCTCTTTGAAGTATCTTCGTCCTACCACAGCAAAAATAACTACCCACCCCATTTTCTTAATTGGGTGAATCCGCGTCTCATAACCGCGCAATTGGTAATTGTTTTGCTACATTCCTTATTGAGTCTGGATCCACACGCTTTTCTGTTTTTACTGTTTTATTATGTTATAACGAATTGTATGATCAGTGTGAAGATTCACGTCTTCTTTAGCATTAAGCTTCAGTTTATAAACATTACATATTCTTTTCGCACCACACGTCTGTATTTTTACAATTTATAGGTTTTGATATAAATTTATAAAATTTTGATTCAAGCAGAATTCCATGAAAGACCGCTTTAAAATAAACAGTTTATATTACGAAAGGTTAATATCGCGTTATATGTTGTGTTAAAAAATTAATAGACATTTGTATGTTGACTTTAATCGGAGTGGTAAATTGCACATTTTCAATGTATTCGAATCACGATATATAGGATAACTGTGATTAAAAGTTACTTCCTATGTGCTGGACAACTGAAATTCAGTTCCGCACATGCGTATGAATTAATCATTGTGCCCATATCGGTTCTGGGACCCACCCAGTCTGATGCTCGATGGGTATTAATGGGCTCTTTCTCGGAGGTATTGAGGCCGGAGCGTGAAGCTGCATATCCACCTCTGTCTAGTGCCGAGGTCTGCATTGACTTCAGCTGTATATCCGTCCCTCCGTATACGTCATCACGGCAGAATTTCCTGTGCATATTTCCTTTTCTCCTGAGGCTTATCATCGCTGTATAAGAGCCAGTCTGTTCAGAAAATAACTTAATATTCATTTGTGCTCGAGGATCTCCAGAATGATCTCTTCCGAGTAGGATCATAGATAATAACTCCGTGGCCTATAGTCCGCAAGCGAACTGTACCGCCCGAGCGACCGCCTCTTGTCGACTAAGTTAGTGCCAGGTTTAGCGGATAGAGAGTGTCGCGTGGTCAGCGCAACGGATAACCGTGGCCGTTAATCTCGGATTTCTAGACCGGACTTTCGAGTAGGATGTTCCAACAGAATATGTACTTGTATATCTTTAAACAAGAATAATTAAAACGAGAAAGTTATAATAGTTCTTTGGTTGTTATTGGCAAACGGTAGAACTAAGTACAGACTATTAGTGATGTTGCAGGGGCCAAAGCTAGAATAATTATAGCCACATATAAAGGTAACTTTAAAAAAATTTAATTAGAATTATTCAGTGTCACAGTAATTAGAGTTGAATGCATCACTGGTCTGGATAGTAATATTAGATGGAAAATTATGCTTCAATAACTGTTTTAACACCTGTGTATGTGTAGACGCATTAAAATGCGAATACCAGGAAATACCTGCTGGCTTTCTTCTATAATGTGCTTTTTGGTAGTATAAATTAATTTATGGTTACATCAATTAATTAGAGCGCAATCAGTTTAATTATGAACATTTTGACATCAACTAGCTTAATTTCGTTCATGCCATTACGAAACATATGAACGTAATTTTATTATACATAATTTTCTCCCTGCAACATTTAAAATATGGCAGCTGTTCGAAGTTTTGAGATTTTATTAAATTCGGTACCGTTCTTTGCACAGTACGAGGTCATTAATGTTGTATTATATCAATGTTTGCAGATAATGAATGTAACAGATCGAACCACCCGAAATCAGGAGGAAATTAAGAGGTGATTGAACGCTGGTAATCCTTCCTATCATTCAGTCCAGAACCTTTTGTCTTCTCGTCTGTTGTCCAAAACATAAAAATTAGAATATACAAACTATAATTTTGCCTGTGGTTCTGTATGGGTGTGAAACTCTGACATTAAGGGAGGAACGTAGACTGAGGGTGTTTGAGAACTGGGTGTTGAGGAGAGTATTTGGACCGAAGATAGATGAAGTGACAGGAGGTTGGAGAGAACTACATAATGAGGAGCTTCATAACTTGTACTCTTCTCCAAGTATAATTAGAATGATCAAGTCAAGGAGGGTGAGGTGGGCAGAGCATGTAGCACGAATGGGGGAGACGATGAATGCGTATAGGATATTGGTGGGAAAGCCAGAAGGAAAGAGACCACTGGGAAGACCAAGGCGTAGGTGGGTGGACAATATTAAAATAGATCTTAGAGAGTTAGGATGGGATGGTGTTGATTGGATTGATCTGGCTCAGAATAGGGACCAGTGGAGGGCTCTTGTGAACACGATAATGAACCTTCGGGTTCCATAAAATGTTGGGAAATTCTTGAGTAGCTGCAGAATTAGCGGCTCCTCCAGAAGGGCTCAACTCGATGAGTAAGTAAGTATAATGAATGTCACATGAAATCAAGCGATGAAACTTTAGAATATTTGTTTAAAATTTGCAATTACAAGCAGTTAAATGCCGGTCACGGTAGCCGAGCGGTTTAAGGCATGCACTGTCTTCGCTCGCTCGGAAGTTGGGATCGTGGGTTCGAATCCCACTCAGGTCATGGATGTTTGTGTGCGTTTTTCTGTGTTTGTCTACAGGTAGAGGCCTTGCGACGAGCTGATCACTCGCCCAAGGAGTCCTACCGAATGTGTAACATCTAGAAAAACCGAAGTGAACGGAGTTCATGGAGGTAGGCCTAGGCCCACAGGGGCTGTAGTGCCAATAAAAAAAGCAGTTAAATATGGTCTCGTGTAGGGGTCACTTACAGACGGGTCTTGGATTGGATTTATTGCACCTTATACATTCACAACTCGGGACTACAGGCAAAACAGCGCTATCGCTATTCTGCACACTTTTAATTTCACTGTTACACACGCACAAGTGTTCTGATTCTTCACTAGTCGTATCCAGGCAACAGATTTATCACAGTCTCACTGTTATTTCAAATTACACATGAAGTGTTCTTTTCACAGTCTAATTCTTTTCTTGTCATTATTCTGCAACTGCCAATTTCGAAGTCTCGTCTCAATTCAATTTCTCTGCTCCCAAGCTCATATCCTGGCAGGCTGGCGTCTCGAAACTCGACTCTCCACTCCATGCTGCTCAAGTGAATTCATTGTAATCTCTTTGCACGGACACCGGCGAAAACACCGTCTTCTAGTGTCCCGTATTGTTTTAGGCTATATACCGCACCATTGCATAGCAACGGTCACGGCCCGGACCACTTTGAAAACAGTATATTGTTGAGGCGTGTTTACCGCGGGTATGTGTTTACGGAGTCGTTGCCTAGCAATGGGTATACACGTCACTGTATTTTGTCCGGAAATAAATGGGAACGGATCATATCAGGATCAGAAATGTGTCAGAATGATTAACAAATTAGTACCAAAACAGCAAGAAACTATACCTAGACGCATGATTAAATAACACAGAAATGAAGGGAATATTTCTTTGTGTATTCAAGGACAATTTTTGGCTACGTAGGTCCAATATTACTTTATGTCGAACGGTAGGAATGGTTGAGGAGGGACTTAGGAGTAATGCGTATTTGAGGGTTTATCCAGAATCCGGGCTGATAACAATGACTCTGAGACGAAGGAAGGACGCTAACATGTAAGGTCAGTCGAAAGTGTTTCGTGCTATTCATTTATAAAACCTGTCTCGGCTAAATATAAAATCAGTTGCTTTACTGTGAGGGAAGGACACAGACATCTGTGCTTTCCGAATGCAATTCGAATCCTCATTTCTATTCTTTTAATTACGCGAATTAACTTTAATTTATTATTAAATTTATTCTTAAGTTATGGGATTAAGAAAGATTCCCTGTGGAAAAACTTAAGTTCTTTTTTCACCGTCGATTGTATAGTATATGTATTTCTTGAGAAGTCCCTTTCTGCCCATTTCTATGAGTACATATCTGCACCCTTCTTTTGTCAAAAGTCACTGCGTGAGTCTATAATTAATGCTGCTGTCCAATTAAAGTGCTTTGGCTCAAGTTTTATAAAAATGTGTGAGAACAGATTATTCGGCGTAGGCGCAATGCTGAAGGTAAGAAACAGTTTAATTGTTCTGTATCTTTATCAAGGGATAAATTATAGAGTGATTCAGAAAGATGGACACAATTTCAATTGGCTATATTTCCTGAATTGCATTTGAATTCTGTAAAGTACATTTGAAAGAGGATGTTGTAAAGTTTGTAGTACTACCGCTAGTGCCCTCCATCACTGCGTCAGTTGTAAGCGAGATGGCTACTATGCAACACAAGATTTTTGCATTCGTGAGTTCAGTAAAAGTGAGTCTGCGACTGCGGTGCAGAGTGCATTTAACATCCAACCTCCAACGAGGAAGAGCATTTATCGTTGGAATAAACAATTTGATTAAACTGGCTCTCTGTGTAAGGGTAAAAGCCCGGGCCGATCGCGTGTATCGGAGGAGAACGTGGA
>NW_019718282.1:151327-180860 GCF_002891405.2 Cryptotermes secundus
TAATTTACAGAATTCAAATGGAACACATTGTAACGAGTTTTGCTGCTGAAGACGCCGTTCGGATTGTTAATTGGTTTATTTAACAACCTACCAACCTCGGCTACAATTAATTACAACACTGTTGCGGGTTTCCACAGTTTACAAACCCTATGCACTGATCAGTTCACTCTGTCCTCAGTAGTCTACACGTATTAATTACGATACGGGAGCTATACAAGTGTCACTGTATCACACAGTCCCAATTACATGATTACACACACGTCCGGTTCTTCTTTCCGCGACTGCTGCCATACTCCAACTCACTCTGTGGCTACTGCCTTGAGAACTCACTTCGGCGACTGATAATCTTAACTGACTTCGGCGGCCGTGTAGTTCCCTTATATAGTCGCAGTGTTTTCCTGTTACGTAATCGGTACCGCTGTTGCCTGACGCCGTGTCGACAGCGGCGCTGCGTGCCATGTCAGAGTGCGGAGGGGGGGGGCGGAGCGCTGACTCACCCGCCACGTCACCGTGGCCAGAGCTGCCACATCACTGTTGGGGAAGGGAGGGGTTGTCCTCCTCCATTGCGCAACATGTCACACTGCTCCCTCCTTAAGGCTGTTCGTCCCGAATAACCTAACGGTGCACCCCCGTTCGTTTTCTTTGGAGGCTGTGCTTTCTGCGTCTCCTGTTTCGGCTACTCCTCGCAGCGACTATTATCCGGCCGTTACAATATAATTCAGGAAATATAACCAATTGAAATTGTGGCCATCTTTCTGAATCACCCTGTATATGGTTACCAGGCATTAATTAACGAATATTACTGCATCTGAGTAGTATTAATTTTGTTTTAATTGTAGCTACTGTACATTGTGATTTTAATACTGGTATATTGTGACACTGACAAGGGAAGAAACTGTATTGCAGCTGAAGAACGGATGCGTCTGCTAGATGCAAAAACATTCCCAAAGAAAGTATGTGGTGACAGGAAAAACATTAATTGGTAAGGAGGATGCTACATAAAAACAAGAAGGAGAAATCTGTGAAGTTCGCAGTTGAGATTGTCACAGGTGTCATGATGTGTATACTAAGTTTCATAAAGATTGGTTCAGCCATTCAGAAGTTGATACGGGGCACAGACAGAGAACATGATGATCACATAAGACTCCAAAAAAGAAAATCTGTGGCCTATGAGCGACCGCCGCTTGTAGGCGAAGTTAGTGTCAACTTTAGCGAATAGGAGGGGTCGCGTGGTCAGCACAACGAATCTCCACGACCGTTAATCTAGGTTTTCTAGACCGGAGCCGCTATTTCCTTGAAATAGCTCCTCAGTAATCCTCACGAGGCTGAGTGGACCCCGTTCCAGATCCAGTACTTCTCAAGAAAACTGGTAGAACCGGGAATCGAATCCAGGACCTCTGGATCTGTAGCCAGGAACTCTGACCACTAGACCACAGAGGCGGTCAATCACATAAGACTACTTTTATTTATTCAGAACAAGGAAAGTAGGATCTTAGTGGTATTTACACGTCGCATGGGACTGGACGGAGAGTAAAGGTACCCTGCACATACAGATCAGATTAGGGCGACAAGAAATCAACACAAAATATTGGCGAGGGAACAGGTAAAACTTCCAGGGCTACTTTGAAGAGTGACGAGGAGAAAGGAGGATAATATTAAAGAATCGGTGTGAGGATGGAAGATGGATTTTTTTATTATTATGCCTCTTTACATTCTGCATCATTACAGAGTATTAAGTAAATTTGCTGTAGGTGGTTAGCTTGCAAGGGAAACATCCAGTGATGTTTCTCCTAAATGTAGTCTATTTCATTGATTGATGATGTCTTGGGACCATGTTCTGTTCAGTCTTCTTGTCACTGGACCGTTGGTGTATATCTCTTCTATTAATTCGTTGTCATGGTTTACAGATTGGTTTTTGTACCTTTAAGCCATTCGTAGTATTTCATTTTTGAGGAAGGGTATCTTTAGGTCGTTATGGAGTGTAAGGTTGCTCACATACCGTGGCGCGTCTGCAATTGCCCTTAGTGTTTTTGATTGGAATCCCTGGATGAGATTGACTGTCGACGGCTCTGCACATCCCCAGAGTTGAAGACCATAGGACCAAATAGGTTTCAATATAGCTTTTTATAGTAGTATTTTGTTAGTCATAGAGAACTTTGATTTTCTATTGAGAAGCCAATACAAGAAGATGGATGAAGTTGGTTCAGCATCGTGCTTAGTGTTGGGCCGCCATATTAGCGATTTTGAACCTACCGTCAGAGGTATTACAGTACTCGAGGTGAAAATCTTGACTAACTTCCATTTGACCGCAGAATTCCTTCGATAATTTGATCACAATTCTTGAACCTGAATTACAAATATGAAAGTTATTGCCGACTACCAGCCTGTCAACTGTGATTGGATTACTAATGAGTCGTTTTTTTTCTGCGCCACCGCTGTGTCCAGATGGGCTCTGTGAACCGCCAGGCCTCCTGTCCCGTGGGTATAGTAAGATATCTGTTTTTGGCGGGAGTGAGAAGCTACCTACACACAAAACAACACAAACACCGAATAAACGAGTGAGATTCGAACCCACGACCCCAGTGTTTGAGTGGGCGAAGATGGTTCATGCCTTGAATGTATGAGGGGTAGGCCTCCTCGGCCCTTGCACCGCGACCTACAGTGGTCTATTGTGCTTCTATGGTTCATGCCTTAGACCGCACGGCCACTGTGATCAGTACCATGAAGTCACTTGAGTTTATTCCACTTTGGTCTCCCTCCCTGAGGAAAGGAATCAGACCAGTAATAATGCATGGAGTTTCGCCTTTGCTGCGCTTATAAACCCTCATGACACGGGCCGCTTTACCATGCTGGAATTACTCGTTCTGCCATTATATTCGTTACAATAGTTCCTTGTATGGAATTCGGCGCAAGTGCAGCTGCCGGACAAAACAAGTCAGCGACAGTGGGCGTCCCTTCGGGCCTAATGCAGATTATTCTGGGTAAAACACAATGTAATGTATTCGGCTGATCACATGACCGCCTCACAGCGTGGGGGGACCTGGTGTCTGCTAACGTGGGGAGCTAGGTAAGAAGTGCTTTATTTCTCTATCGTCTAGTAGATGTGGGGCTATTGTCAACAGAAACAAACTTAGTAACAGAACCCAAAATTTAACTCTCTTAATAGCAGTGCCCACCGTTAGACGAATTTCTGAATCTGTTACATCCATTTCTCGTAATTGTAACATTTGTCTTATTGTAGGATTTGAGGGTCTCATGGTAGAGGCTGTGAAGTGTTCTGTTTTCTGGGATATAATGTCGTGTAGTCTGATGAAAGTCCAATGTTTCGGAGGAACGTGTCGCCTCCCTCTTCAGGGTAGAATAAACCAGCACGAAGGAGGCAATAGATAGTTCTGTGCTTGCTGCATACTGCCTTCTTGCTTCCCTTTCTCTTCGACTCTCAAGATGAAGGCGACATGTTCCTCCGAAACGTCCCTTGACTTTCACCGGGCTGCACGGCATTGTATCCCGGAAGACAGAAAGAACTCTTCCTCTATCTTAACGTCGCCGTCTCTCAGTCTTCTCCACATTGAAGTCAGAAGGCTGGTTTATGATGGTGGTTCCCGGGCCCTGTGTTGCCTACGTGCAATATAAATTTCGCCCTGGTTCAGCAGGCGCACGCAGTCTGTTACTGGCACCTGAATACCTGTTGGGCATTTGAACAGTCCGCTGCAGATGTTTCCAGATAAATACCAGACCATTGCGTCTGTTCTCTGGCGCGTTTTTGTTTGTGTCTTACTGTCCATCCGCACGAGGTAACGCACTAACAGCTCAAGAACCGTTAACTGAATTTCATGAAAATTAAAATTAGGGAATTTTGATAAAATTTTTAATTATTCCAGTTTTAGTTAAAACTTCAGAAAAATAGCGGACACTTTACGTGTATATCTGAAGCGTGTTCCTTAAGTTTCGGAGTGAAAATATTTCTCGAACAGAAGTTTTAGAAAATAGTGACACACACACAAATTTTATGTGAACGTTCTTTTCCTCTAATTTTTTCAGTTTTACAGGCAATTAAAAAAATTGTGTGGTCATACAACAATTAACAGTGGTCCTCTGAACACACTAGATTACCGAAAAAATTAACGATTTTCGGAACATACGCGAAGATTATGAAAGTTCTTAATTCTCAATAATATTTAAACGAAGATTCCTTCCTCCCGAATTTATGGGTTCACACCTCTATAATTGTAAGCTTGTTTAATTACAGTATAATTTTTCATGGCAGCCGAAGTCATAATGCATCATTTTGTATGAAATCAAAGGCTTCAGGTGTTTCAGAGAGAGGAAACCAAACCAAAGACATTCGTTATTGAGTTTAGACTTCCTTGGAGTCTTATTTATTATAGGTATGTTCTTTTAATGTAGTGCTCTATTATAACAAGACTTTGAATCGCATATTACTCGCTCCCTCATGGAGCTGCGCCCTAGAGTAGCTGCCAATTGTGCAGTCACTCAAGAACTTCCCAGCATTTTATGGAGCCTGAAGGTTAATTACCGTGTTCACAAGAGCCCTCCACTGGTCCCTATCCTGAGCCAGATCAATCCAATTCATACCATCACATCTTATCTCTCTAAGATCCATTTTAACGTGGTCCACCCACCTATATATTGGGAATCGTTACATAAGCTATAATCTATATGTCATATTTAATTTTCTTTTAGTGCGTGTAATAACAATGGATAATAAAACCCCCAAACTGACTGTTATTCTTTCTCAAATTCTTTACTTATCATCAGTTGGAATATTTTTAAATGTTTGTTTGTTATATGGGACGAGATAATTGACGAGTGCCTATCAAAATGCCATTCAAAGTTCCTTCTGCGAAATGCGCCTGTCAAGTGTAAGCTGTGTAGGCATACTTTTACAGTCTTGCTCTTTCTCTTTTCCAAGCCTCATGTCCACATTAATAGCGATTCATTTCACAGTAGGCGTCAGATGTTCGCCTCCTGACACAACGGCACTGGGATGCATAAGTCATACCATTTAGCCATATATTTTTTATTTTTTCATACGCCGTATTTCTCCTGTCGATAGGTCAGAGAATTTATCGAGTTAGAGGGAGTACGCGAAGTTTATACGTGTATACGTGGTTTATTGTTGAGATTTCGACTTTTCCAGGTTGGCGCCCATGTTTCTGCACATCGTCTTCCTCCCTACACAGGCGCGCGCACACACGCACACAAGGGCTTATACAAACATTTGGATGAGACGGAACAATACTATTATGTTCCACACGCAGTAGCGACACTAATAATGCATTTAGACCTCACGGAACGAGTTATTGAGCCCATTATCGATTCTTTCAATTTTACATAAAACTATAATTTGGGTAAATATGAAAGGGGGAAGCTCCTATTTCGTGTCTATACTGATGGATTAACAGTGAACAACAACTTTTTTTATTGCTAGTGGGGTGGGACTAAGTCCTTTGTACTGCGGCCACTTCTGGTCTACTGTACCAGCCCCAGATGATAGGTGAGGGTGATTGTGGAGTAACTGGTGGAATGAAGATTGACATGGAAAACCGAAGTACTCGGAGAAAACCTGCCCCAGCGCCACTTTGTCCACCACAAATCCCGGGAAGCCAGCGACTAACCGCTTGAGCTATGGCGCGGCCCGAACAACTTAGCGATAACATTAACTCTGACGTTCAGATACATTTTCCCAATATCTGAACCTGTGTAGGCCTACTGTTGGCAATTTGAATTTAGTGTGAACTCAAGGAGTTGGATAAAGGACCGAAACAGTGAGACAACAGACGAGAGAAAAGTAAAGGTATCACAAAGAGGAGTACGTTAATGTGTGGCGAAGAAAGAGAGGTGGCCGGGACTGCCAGCGAACTGGAGAGCACAACCAAGAGGAATGCAATAGAGAAACCGCGAATACAGAAATTCAAACTATGCTCGTAGAGTAGATAAGACAAGGACGCTTTGGAGTTCTGAAAGAGCTGACGAGTAAAGACGAGTGAAATTTATAAAAGCAGATGAAATGGAAGAAAGGAAGAAGCAAAAGAAAGTGAAGAAGAGATGAAAACATAAGAATATGAATATCTTGATTATGTAGTAACAAAGAGAACGTGCTAAATATGTCTTATCTCAGCCTTGTCTTCACGACTTATGCTACTAAATAAGAGGCTAAAGCTGCACCTCTGTTTAACTAATTAAGCACTGTGCCATGAAGGCGTATAGGGGAGTGGATGTATAGATCCACATTCTCTTGACCTCGACAATAGATAGAGATGAATGGTCAGCTTCACGCCCCTGCCGTTTTACTCCCGGAGAAAGAGCCATTGGATAGGAGGCTGGGTGGACCCCAGAGCCAGTCTGGACGACATGGAGAAGAGAACATTCTTGACCATACCGGGACTCGAACCCCGACTCCTCTGTTGTCCAGCCAATAGCCAGTCGCTGTACTGACTGCGCTATCCCGGTTCCTATGCTGCTAAAACCAAAGTCCACAGCTGAACACAGTCCTGAGTCAGTTCAAAACTTATCCTATCCCCACGTCCTGTCTCGTTGAGATCCACCTCCTCAGCTTTAATTACAATTTTTGTTTCCTGTATCCCAGCTACAGGCCAGGCTAGCATAATGGCGTAAGGTTAACGACTGGGAACTGCGATACAAAAGGCATCGTTGCGATGGAAATTTGTTGGCGCGATTTTCATTCTCCTCCAAGAAGTATCACTTTCCACTTGGAAGATGCTCAGTGCTTGCAGAAAGAGACAAGTAATTTGTTATATTTCTGCATTGCCACGGTGATCTGTGATTTCATTGTTTAAAGGGCATAAGCATTTAATGAGAAGTTGGGAAATATGGCGTATTTATGAGATTTAAGGTTTGCACGACTTTCATCTTGAGGGAAGTGATCAAATGAAGGCAGTCTGTTGTTCCAGAATGCTGATACGTGTCTGTCAGTCTGAACCGAGAAGAGAATCTACTGAAACTGTTAATGACAGATCCGAAACTGAAGGTAACCATTCTTCTTTCTAAACGAAATGCCACCTTTTCAGCATCTGAAGGATTTTAAGATGGCCTGGGCGTGCAACTCGAAACAGAATATCAACCACTTGTAATTCAGTGGAGAGGCTGGGGAGAGGTAACACTGAAACGGATTTTAAAGATGTGGGGTTTGATGTTGTGGATTAGCAGGGACTGTCCCAGCTCCACTTGATGATCTCTTTGTTTGCGGTTTTGAAAACTGATCTTCTGAAGATAGGTAAGTATGTTGACAGTCAAACAGTAGAAGTTGAGAAACAAAATGTAGGTCGAGCTCAACAAAGCTCTTATCACGTGCATTAGCAGTTGAAATATTTGTTTTTGTTGCGTCGATTTACGTAGAAAATGAGTGGCTCCTTCAGCGCGAGTTGTGGAAATTCACAAGCTGGCTGTGTAGATAGGTTGGCAACGCTGGCGATCAGTGTTTGTCTTTAGGCTATGTATGCAAAATGTATTAGAAATGTATTAATATTTATGGAAGTTTTCGCCACACACAACACACGGGTATAAAACTATTTAGTTCTGGCGCAGAAGAGACATTTCTTGATTCGCAGTCCTAATACTGATTTACCTTAGGGACTTGAATGAAATTCTTTTAATAGTTCTTAGAAGAATGAGAAAATCGTCTTTGCGTTTAAATAAATTTTACAGCGTTCTGTTTTCATTTTAAGATGTCCGAAGTTCTTACTCGCCCGTGCTTGCGATTATGCAGAAACTATGCCGTTTCGACATTATGTTTGAGCATAATGTGTCTCTATTTACAAGGATATATCGAAATGCAGTTCGTGGACTGTGTAGCTCCATTCAGAGGATCACGAAATTCTTTCAATATTTTGGTTTTATAAACTGCAGGATGTCCAAATTTTAAAAGGAAAGTTAGTAATTCAGAATAGAGACCACTCGGAAGACCATAGTGTAGACATAGACATGGGGATATTATTAAAATATATCTTAAAGAAAGGGGTGTGAACTGTCGCATTTATCTGCTCAGGATAGGATCCAGCGATTGGCTGTCGTGAACGCGTTCTATAAAAGTAAGCTGAGCTACTATGAAGTAGTGAAGAACATTTCTGTATCGTGATTGCTAGTGGGGTGCCTGCGCCAAGGGACAGGGTGCTGATGTGTGGGAGCTGCAGGCGACTTGCTGATTGACTGGTCAGCTGACGCCCATAATCCCCGCGTCGCGCGTCGGCTAGACATGTCCTATCGATTGACCGGAAGATACTGGCCGCGTGTATGCGTCACCTGGCCGCATTCAGAGAGAACCGAAAAAGAAAACGGAGGGAGAAGCGGACATGGCCTATTTTAATTTATTCTGGAATGTCAGAAAGTTAGAAGAATAGAGCCAAGTAACAGGATTTTTAGAAATCCCGACCAGGATTTTGAAGAGTACCGGAGCTTTATAACAAACCACGTGTATTAGAACGGAAGTGCTGTTGATTTCGATGGATTAATGTGCTTTTATAACACCAGTCACGGTAGCCGAGCGGTCTAAGGCATGTACTGCCTTCGCTGTCTTGGAAGCCGGGATCATGGGTTTGAATCCCACACAAGACATGGATGTTTGGTGTGTGTGTGTGTGTGTGTGTGTGCGTTTATTCTGTGTTTGTGTTGTCCTTTGTTTAGGCAAAGACCTTGCGACGAGCTGATCACCCGCCCAAGGAGTCCTACCGTCTGTAAAATTGGTCATGAAACTGAGAAATCAGCCCTGTGCTCCACAGTGGGAGCGAGAGGAGAGAGAGAGAAACATATGTGCTTTATAACTGCGGTGCCATGCCATAAAAGTGTACATTCTGAGTTTAGGTTATGTTCCTCGCATTTTTAATTAAGTTGAGCGCCAGATGGCGAGTGGTCATTTTCACTTCCCGGCAACTTTATCCCTGAGTGAAACAGTCCCCGGTACCCACTGGACAGAGAATCGAGTAAGTCACAAGACCCGTTTGGATATGACGCCACTGCCCAGGTTGATGAGACCGTAGACATTGTCCGAACTAAGGATTGCGTCATAGCTCAAGCAGTTAGCCGCTGGCTTCCCACCGCGGCGGCCCGGGTTCGATCCCGGGTCTGGTCAAGTGGGATTTGTGGTGGACAAAGTGGCGCTGGGGCAGGTTTCCTCCGAGTACTTCGGTTTCCCCTGCCAATCTTCATTCCACCAATTGCTCTACAATCACTCTCACCTATCATCTGGGGCTGGTACAATAGGCCAGAAGTGGCCGCAGTACAAGGGACTTAGTCCCACAGCACTAGCAATAACAATAATAATAATAATAATTATCAGAACTATCCCAGGACATCGGACCTCGGTATTAAATAACCGCGAATGAAGGGCGCGATGGGATAAATTAGAAATACATAAAAGAATATATTGTGAAAAGGAAAGGCCACTGGAGAGATCTTGGCGCAGATGAGAGGCTCGCAATAAAACGGATTCTAAAGTTACAGTTTGTGGCAATCTTGACTTGATGAATCTGGTTCAGGTTACGTACCAGTGGTTGGACCTTCGGGTATCACGGAAAGCGAATACTGCGTTGAGTGGCTGAGCTATTATTAGCTTCGGGAGAAGGACTTTGTTCATTGGAGTTGTCTAAATAGTTGTAGCACGAATTGGGGGGGGGAGAGGAACGCATATAGGATATTGGTGGGAAAGCCAGGTGGAAAGAGACCAATGGGAAGACCAAGGCGTAGGTGGGTGGACAATATTAAAATGGATCTTTGAGAGACAGGATGAGATGGTATGGATTGGATTGATCTGGTTCAGGATAGGGACCAGTGGAGGGTTCTTGTGAACATGGTAATTAACCTTCGGGTTCCATAAAATGCTGTCAAGTTCTTGAGTAACTGTACAATTGGCGGTTTCTCAAGAAGGACTCAGCTCCATGAGTGAGTGAGTGACCTTTCTTGTAATATATTGTTACTGATCCGAGGTAGCTCAGTCATAAAAGTGGCTGACTTGAAGACCGGAGTTCAGTTACCGAGAGGGACATGAACTCCTTTTCATATGTCCAGAGAGGCTTTGTGTCCGGTTTGAGAGCCAGCCAATGTTTAGCGAAGGGTAAGGTCCTCAGAGCGGGAAGATGACTACTCACCTGTCGCCAGTGCTGACGTTTAGAATACATGGAGCCTCATCTCCACTCCCCAATTTAAGCACCGCGACATTTGCCGTGTCCCAGGTCACCTGTGTGCAATACACATAGGAAGGGAGAGGACAAGCGATTTTAGAAATTCCTTGTGGCCGTGGAAGCACAAATAGGAATCACGCACAAGGTCCGGGTGTTCGCTACCTGCTTCTTGAGACATACACTGCCTAAGCCAATTTGCCAAGTCTCTTCTTCACTGTTCTTCATTCCTTGCTCTGTTTGGCGCTCAGCTGATCGCACTGCAGCCGTCTCTGTGCGTTGTCATGTTACTTTTCCCACCGCGGCGGCCAGGGTTCGATCCCGGGTCTGGTCAAGTGGGATTTGTGGTGAACAAAGTGGCGCTGGGGCGGGGTTTCTCCGAGTACTTCGGTTTACTCTGCTAATCTTCATTCCACCAAATTCTCCATCATCAAAATCACCCGAGGCAGGCTACAATAGGCCAATTAGTGGCCGCCGTGCCGAGTGGACCCAGTTGGACTCCACCCCCCACTTTCTTTCATTCATCAGCAATCTGTCAGACGACAGGTCCACAGTCTCTTCCAAAACAGTTGCTCCATTTAATGCAATCTAGAGCTTTCTCCTTCAAATGAGAATATTCTCTTCTATCCCCAAAGTCATCCAGCATCTTCTTCTTACTTCTTCTTCCTCGTCTTCTGGTTACTTCTATCCGCCCCTCTATCTTTCTCTTATTTCGTGTACGATATTCCTCTGCTCACTGACTCTAAATAACACTTCTTCATTTCTCACATAATCGGTCCAACTGATCTTCTCCATCCTTCTCCAACACCACATTTGGTATCTCTGTTTTTGGAAAGAGACTATCCAGGAAAAGTGACAATGTGGTAGTTTTCCCGTTTACTTTCCACATCGCAGTACAACAGCCGTTCAAACCGCTCTGGTCACGCCTGTTGCTATACGAACTTGAACCATCTCGAGCATCATTTGCTCTGTGCTTCAAGTCGCTGCTGATGACGCTGCTTCCGGCATCAGTTTTTGGTTTTTGGTGTCTCTCTTCGTCTGATGCCTACCCTTTGACCTGTCCAGCAAGGGAGGCCCTGCCAGTAGCTACGCTACCGCTGGTATAGCTCTCAGGGTCCTTGGCATACTCAAACCCCCTCACCATGATAAGGTGGAGACACCAACGAAGGGGACCCTCCCACTAAGCGAATTAAAAAAACTTTACTTTTCCTTGTATGTCATTAAACACTTACAATGCCCAAAATAATTCAGATACAATGTCTTTTTTCATCGTGATGTGGTTTATATTTTAAATTTCTTGACATTGAGCAGTTCTCGAGGAAACCGATGCAGTTCGCTTTGAGCTAATATAAAGCAGAGGTACATTAGACTCATACACGGGATACATCGAAATCAACCCCCCATATTCGTGTAGTTTCTGAGGTAGAATGTAAGAAGTGGTAGATAGATGTCTGCTCATTTTATGCAGTTTGTGTAAAATGGTTTTATTAAAGATTTTATACTCAGCCGATCAAGGTATTTTCCGTTGTTTTGATGGTGTCCGATAAGAAACTCGCCAGTGGCTCTAATACAGCAGCAATTTGTGCCGAACCGTCCATTTCGGAGACTATTAATGACATTTCATAACATGTTCCTGTAGAGAATTGTTAGTCTAGTTCCAATCTCCCCATCTGGAGGAACGGACGGTCTATCTGCGAGTAATTATTTAAATACAGCAAACTCACGCTAAATCGGTTGTAGTTAATCTGGATCGAAATATGAAAAATGAAAAATTATGTTCTCAGTTCAGTACATAAACATGGGATTTAGGAGCAAGAGGGTTTAGAGCAAGAGGACTTTCAGACTGTGTTGAGGGCAGCTGGATAGAGACTGAAAGCACTCAAGAAAATATCTAAGATTGGCTTGAGGTGGAAGAAGGAGACCCTGGATTTCAGCTTATGACAGAGGAAGAAATTACTTCACTGCCAAAACTATTACATTTTCCATTTATTCTTCTAAGATTCTTTGCCCTTTAAGGCCATTTTTTGCTTCATCAATTCGGATGACTCCCCTAAATTAATCCGGATAAGTGAGAGTTTACTCTATTCGCACATAACCCCCCTCTATACCTCGCATCCGCAACCGAAGAACGTGCCATTATCTTGGAGACAGGTCATGCAATTAACAAAGACAGAGCTCCTCATTAAGCTTACGTAATTTATTGTAATTCCCTGTTTATTTATTATTTTTGTATTTATGGTTTTTTAACGACGCTGTAAGAACCTCGAAATGTACAGCTTCTGTTGGTAGGATGATTATCGAATACTGAATCAGAAAGGACGTAGAAGGAATTGGCGGCTTATTTGAGTACTGACCTGGCTTTTGCGTGGTGGAACTAAGAAAAGTAATGAAAATCCTCAATAAACGCCGTGGCCTGTAGTCCGCAAGCGAACTATAAAGACCGAGCGACCGCCGCTTGTCGGTGTAGTGCCACCTTTTGCGGATAGAGGGTGTTACGTGGTCAGCGCAACGGATCCCCACGACCGTTAATCTCGGTTTTCTAGACCGGAGCCGCTATTTCCTTCGAACGGCTTCTCAGTTATCCTCACCAGGCTGAGTGGACTCCGATCTAGACCCACTACTTCTCAGAAAATCTGATAGTGTCGGGAATCGAGCCCGGTACCTCTGGATCTGTAGCCAGGAACTCTGACCACTAGATCACATATGCGGTCGAATATGCTCAATAAGGATGTTCGAAATGCTGGCCGAGATTCAACCCGAAATCTATCACTCTCTCTCTCTATCTATCTATCTATCTATCTATGGCTGTACGGCCCTTTTGTTGGGCCTAGGCTGTTTATTAAGTTCCTTGATCTTTTGCACAGTCGGTAGGACTCATTGGAAGAGGGTCAGCCCGTTGCAAGGCCGCTACCTACACACAGAACAGCAGAAACAAAATAAAAGCACACACACATTCATGCCTTGAGAGTGGGATTCGAACCCACGATCCCAGTGTCCGAGCGAGCGAATATGGTTCAGGCCTTAGACCGCGCGGCCACTGGGATCGGCATCCGAAAACTCCCGAATACATGTAATAAGCGAATTCGCTTGGTGAGTTATGCTGGATACTTTGTCTGGTGTGGAAGTTAACTGTCGTCACGTAAGTATTTATGTTACAGTAGGGCGTCTTAACACAGTTAATAAACATGTAATTCTGCTCAGTCTTCTGCAAGCGGTTTTATTTAAAGAAACTTTCATCTCTTAGGCTCATGTGGTACAGGTATAATTTCTGTTGCGGAAAGTAAGGATCTATTAGCTGTAGCCAGATGGCGTGACAGGTTTTCTTTCACTGGTCTTTTCAAAAGTGAGAACACAGTAGCCAGTTCGTCTGAACGAAGTATGTACCGTGCAGCATGCAGACGGTTCCGGCGTTTGGTTACCAACGTTTTGAAGGAACATACTGATTACATCTTCCGAACTTCACCATAGTAAACATTTCATATTCTATGGTTATGGTTACTGGTGATAGAAATTCTAACGGTCTCTTGTATTTCTGCACTGATCTGCTATACCCCAGCCGTGTAACGACTGGCTGCGGCCCGGAAGGTCGGGGTTCGATTCCCGACGGGAGTAAAAGTTGTTTGTCTTCTTCACAGAGTCCAGACCGGCTCTGGGTTCCACTCATCATTTTAGCCAGTACTGCGGGCTGTTTCCCCAGGGAATAAAGCTGACCAGTGACCCCCATCAAGTGTCGAGGTTAAGAATGGTGGAACTATACCTCCACTCCCCACATGTCTGCATGGCGTGGTGCTTAAGTATTTAAGCACGTGTACTTCGTATTTGCACTGTTTTTAGTGATGGAGGCAGGATGTTTCGAATTGAATGGGGTACTGGAATGGAAATGCAGACTGGAGTACGACGTTATTTGAAAAGTACTGACTATTTGAAACACAAGGAAGATGTATTTCAATGCATTTTAAATTCTGACGTTTGTGGGGGGTCTTTCGGTGGGACACAGAAAGTGCTAACTAGTGAAAGACGGGAGGGGATAACCAGACGCACAAACACGCATGCGCAATATCTCTTCCATTTAATACTGACATTGTACTACTTCCAAAGACGGAAATTTGACATAATAATTATATTATCCCTTGGCACTACAGCCCCAGTGGGCCTAGGCCTACCTCCATGAACTTCTCCGTTCACTTCGGTTTTTCTAGATCTTACACATACGGTAGGACTCCTTGGGCAGGTGATCAGCTCGTCGCAAGGCCTCTACCTGTACACAAACACAGAAAAACGCACACAAACATCCATGCCCTGAGTGGGATTCGAACCCACGATCCCGGCTTCCAAGCGAGCGAAGACAGTGCACGCCTTAGACCGCTCGGCTACCGTGACCGGCATAATTATATACATTATGCAAATTACAGAACTGGCAAAGCAATATTTTTATAGCGAAAAGTACCGATCTGTCTTCGTACTTCAGAAATAGAGTTTCTTATTTAATAGCACTGTATCAGCTACATAGATTGCTAACTGCACTTCTGAGACTGGTGTTAAGAATGTATGGAGCTTTATCTCAACTCTCCGTATCCATACTCTTGCTCTGTAGTTAGGCATAGGTTTAAATCTTGTAGACTTAATGAACTAACTATTCAAACAACTAATTAATTAAGAAACAATAAATGGCTTACCACTTTGTAGGATTTGAGGTTCTCAGCAGCGGTAGTTATGAAGAGTACTATCTTCTGCTCTGCTTGCCACATCTTTCATGCTTGTCTCGTGTTCGGCTTATTTCTTGACCGTGAAGATGGAGGCAATATTTTCCTCCGAAACTTCGGTTGACTTAACTTTTCTTAAATACCTTCAGTTTCTCTCCTGCCCTCAGATTCGGAGACCCGGTTTCACTTCCGCTTAAAGATACAGATGAGATTATACACACAGAGACACTGGGTTTGCGGACTTTGTCCACCGTCCGGATTCTAAATGACTAAAAAAAAAAACAGCGTTTCGGAAACCGGATCTGTTTCCGTCCTCAGGTGAGGGGTTGGAGACACCTACTCTGTTGGGTCCCTGACATTCTTATACTTATATCTTGACTGGATACGGGACGGACGACAGACATGCCGGAGTTCGAGTCCCGGGTAGGTTCAAGAAATTTCTCTTCTCCACGTCGTCCAGACTGGCTCTGGGGCCCACCCAGCCTCCTATCCAATGAGTACCGGCGGCTCTTTCCCCGCGGGTAAAACGGTAGGAGCGTGTAGCTGACCACTAACTTCCAGCTAGTGCCAAGGTCGAGAAAATGTGGATCTATACATCCACGCCCCCCATCGCCTTCACGGGATAGTGCTTAATTACTTGAGCACAGGGACAACTTTAGCTGGCTTGTGGGAAGGTCAGGCCATCGGAATGCGAAAATTGCTAAACGCTAAATTGAGTTCGGATAATGACGTATGGTATTTAGTGTGACAGGAAAAGGATCAGGGGCAGTGCAGTCCGCTCATTATGCAGGGTTCAGGGAAGAAACAACAGCAGTATACTGCCCAGGGTCCCCGGGTTAATATTTTGTAATCCTGGGATACCACTGAAATGCATGTCGGTGTACCACTTACACAGTCAAAGCATTCCTTGTTTCAGTGGAACCCGAACTCTCATGACAATGAATATGAACGCTGCCTGTGGGACACCGCCTCCCACTCGGTTCAGCGCCTTTCGCAGCTTCAGAGATTACCTCTCAAATATCATATCATCATCGACGGTGAAGTCGCCATAGCGCTAATAGTTTAGAATGAAGAATATTCAGTTTACAATGGCAGTTCTTAGTTGCAGATAATTTCCTCAGACCCTAATCCTGAAAACAGATCAAATACGGTCAACGCCATTTGCAGACGACTCCAATTTATACTAGCACATCCGTCTATATTTTATTAATTATTATTATTGTTATTTATTTCTGGAATGTGAGCCGGGATAGCTAGCTGGACTACCGAGGGGTCGTAGTTCGAGTCTCGGTGGGGCCAAGAATTTTCATTTCTCCATGTCGTTCAGACCGGCTCTGGGGTTCACCCAACCTCCTATCCAAAGGGTACTGGGGGCTCTTTCCCCGGGAGTAAATCGGCCGGCGCGTGAAGCTTACCACTCACCTCCAACTAGTGCCGAGGCCAAAAAAACGTGGGTCTATACATCTACTCCCCTATACGCCTTCATGGCGCAGTGCTTAGTTAAGTACAGGGATAAGGGAGCCTCTGAAAAGCGGGAAGGGGATGGCAGAATAACGTTAAGATGAATCTGTAATAAATATGGGAGGTGGATGTAACTGGCTGGGGATCGTATCCGAAGGCGGGCTCTGGTATTAGCAGCGCTGAACCTGCGGTTCTGCTGTTGTAGTCCTCGTTGTTTAGTTCTGTGGCTGATCTGGTATGTGGATAATTTTATTACCTGATAATCGGGGAATCAGAGAAACTCATATCGAAGGAGACTGTAAGTGTGATTAGGCAGTGTGATGAACCCCATTACCTCAGGGTGGGGGAGTGGGGGCTTGAGACGCCCACTCGGATGTATTGTTCCTAGGGACAATACGTCTGCTACTGCTGCTAATCCTCCCCAGTGGAAACAGACAGTTGCAGGATAATGGAATCTTGCTAGCCTTCATAAATTTCTGTTCTTAATCGTGTTAGACAGGTTTCATGGTTTATAATTACCCACTTCAAACATAGGATGTACGTTTCCAAATTATGATGTACATTCCTACCTTTACGTTGTCAAAACTTGTACTATTGGTACACGGGCTATTACAGGTTTGAAGCAAGTCTTATTGAGGAACAACTTTCTTGTTATGTTTTACGGCGCTTTGGTTCTGTGCCTCGTTGCCTCCCAAGTTTCTCAGGCTTCTGCTGACAATAAATGAATAATGTACGAGTCCGGCTTCAGGGAATTTTCCGCGAGGAATATTGCACGTCTTTCCAACTTTTTGGTCCCCTCCAAATGCCCCACTCAACCAATGTCATATTACGGCCTCAGAATATCCCCCCATGCAGACCGACGCAGGGGCACTAAAATACCCCTTCGCCTTCTTTCCTGTCCACTTGCCCGTTAAATATTTTTTTTCGCCTACTCTCTTAACCATTGGTCGTCATAAAAATGGAGGAGAAAGCAAAAAGTAGGGACCCCTTTTCATAACCACATGGTCACTGAGGAACTTTCACAGCTAATCTTTCTCAGAAAATATTTGCTGAAAAAAGAAACTTCTTAGTCAGGTGGTCCTAGAGATGTCGTCCAGCATCTTTTCTCATTATCACGTGGTCGCAAAAATATCCATCGTCACCTTTTATTACCACGGTGTCGCAAAAACATCTTTCATCACCTCATCTCATTACCACGTGGTCACTCGAGGCGTTCCATCGTCTCCTGTCCTAAACGCAGGGCTACAGAAACATTTTCATCGCCTATTTCCATGAATGCCTGTCTCCAAACATCTTTCAGTATGTTTTCCACACCCACGTGGTCATCTCTGACTGGATAGCTCTCTGATTCTCGGCTTCGTTCAGTCACGTCTTCACCTCTCACAGTCCATTGCCAGATTTATGTAAGGATTTCCGAACTTCCCCAAAGACACCAACTCTGAAGATGGCAACTTTTTATTTGCCGAAACATTGGAAGGCGTTCAGAATTGGACACGGCTTATTGCCGAAGTCTGAAGTGACACATTAATTTCAGCCATGAAAGTCTAAGCGGAGTAAACGGCTAAAAGCTATCCCTGTAACAGGCCTTGGAGGCCCATAAGTTTGTGAGACGCTGAGGGTCCCACGTTTTCTAGACAGTCGGCGCACAGATGGCGGTAAGGTTGTCAGCCTAACTTGATGGTCGCCCTTAACCCCCCAGGAAGATTCCTGGTACTCATTTCTGTTAGAGGCTGAGTCGACCCCAGGGACATAGTGCGGCCGGAAGGATTAGGTAAATTGAAAAAAAATCCAACTTATCGGGACTCGAACCCGCGACCTTCCGGCTTCTAGGATAGGGCCTCAACCAACTACGTTAGCGCGTGCCCCCGGAATAAACGGATACCGCTCATTTTTTAGAATGTGAGGCTCAAGGAAAAATGGAAACCATGCATATTTCGTGTTAAAGTTCTGGCTCAGTGCACAAGGGGCCGATGCCCTGGCTTATGCCCTTTCCTTCCACTTAGTACCCATATTTCCTTATTCAGTATAGTAAAGTACCCTACACACCTGTACAAAATTAAATTGGTACCATGGCAAGTATTCTCGCTCAGAAACACCGGCCACTCAATTTGGAAGAAAGAAAATTCATGAAATATATCTGTCCTTTCGACAGTGTCTTTGGGTTTAGAACTGTCAGAGAAAAGTGGGGCTTAAAAATATATGTTTCAGGAAATACTTATGTCAGTTTTGATTTTGGATACCTTTCGGACTGCACGAAGTCTGACTCCTTGGTTTGGTGGTATGCAGTTTTAAATGGCTCTTAACAGAACTATTCTTTCAGCTGTATATAGGAGCTTTTCTTTTTTTTTTTTTTTTCTTGGCACTACAGCCCCAGTGGGCCTAGGCCTACCTCCATGATCTTCTCCGTTCACTTCGGTTTTTCTAGCTCTTACGCATTCGGTAGGACTCCTTGGGCGGGTGATCAGCTCGTTGCAAGGCCTCTACCTGTACACAAACACAGAAAAACGCAGACACACAAACTAAACATCCATGCCCTGAGTGAGATTCGAACCGACGATCCCGGTTTCCAAGCGAGCAAAGACAGTACATGCCTTAGACCGCTCGGCTACCGTGACCGGGATAAAGGAACTTTGTCAGAGTAAATTAGACAGTAGGTATCACAGTGGCAGTACAGAAGATATTTCGCCAGAGAGGAAAGTTCTTTTTCTGTCCTTCAAAATATATGAAAATGAACACTAACTTGTTAGGCGCATAGCCCCATCATGCTTTTACTAACAACATATTAGTACTCACTTTAAAATGATAATGTATGGACGTTTCACGTGAAATTAGCAGCTGGTGATGGAAAACCCTTGCGAAGCTTGGGAAATGCGACGGTAAGTAATGAAAATCAGCGCCCTGCGCTAAAGAAAAGAGCCACGAGGAATCAGGTTTGTTAGTTACTGCAGAGCCAAGACAAAAATGTTCATATCTCAGTGTGGGTAAAAGTAAAGTAAAGCCATCCCTGTAACAGGCTGTGGAGGCCCGTAGGGGTGTGAGACGTCGAGGCTCCCACATTTCCTTGACAATCTCTTCATACATGGCGGTGAGGTTGTCAGACTTGACGCGCCGGCAGCTCTCTTCCCCCAAGAATATTCTTGGTACTCAGTTCTGTTAAGAGGCTGAGTCGACCCCAGGGTCATAGTGCGGCTGGAAGGTTTAGGTCAATTGGAAAAACCTTATGACCTCATCGGGAATTGATTCCGCGACCTTCCGGCTTGTAGCATAGTGCCTCAGTCAATATCGCAGTGTAGGAGGCTCACAAATTGACACTTGCCGTAATGTACCATGGTGGCAGTAGAGCAATGAGGCACGTGCGGCCCACGCCACCGGAGTTTTGCAGTGGAGTCTGACTCGCTGACAGATAAGCGAACCGAGAGACTGAATTCGTATTTGCAACGATGAACTTTTGTAGTACTTGCGGTTCTGTTCATTGAAGCAATGAGGTTAAATCCGGAGAGAGCAGCTGGTTGTTGGGATACGATCTAAAACTTCTGTATTGTTTTTCCTCGCACTCTGAAGAAATAGTGAGTAAATATCCCAGTCGGTATAGAGGCTGTGCTGCGGGCTATACTGCAGACGAGTCGGGGTTCGATTCTCATTAGGGATAAGAGATTTTTCTTTTCTCCAGGCCGGCTCTGTGGCCCACCCAGTTTCCTACACAATGGGTACCGTTCACCTCCGTCTACTGCTGGGGTTATAAATGGTGGAGCTGTACCTCAACCCCCCATACGTCTTCACGGCATGATGCTTAATTAACTAAGCCCAGGGATAAATTTATCTTATATTATAAATATAAGGAGGCTGCTTTCCTTTTGCTCACAAGCAAATTTATAGTTTCATATTTCATTGGTTTTTATTTTTTCTTGTTGCAGATACAAATTTGTTCTGAAAAATTAATCACACTGCATATATGCTGTTTCCGGCCGCACTAGACCCTGGGGCCGACTCAGCCTCTAACAGAAATGAGTACCAGGAATTAATTAAATAATTTTCCTGGGGAGCGAAGCGCGGCCGGCGCGTAGGGCTGGCAACCTTACCGCCATCTTTGAGCCGATTGTCTAGAAAATGTGGGACCCTCAACGTCTCACAACCCTATGGGCCTTCACGGCCTCTTACAGGGATAGCTTTACCCATTTTATTCTTTTTTACACATGTTGAAGAGCTAATAGTTGTTCAGTTGGTCATAGTATTCCATGCTGCTTAAGGACCTTAATTATTAGTTACTGCGTTCACAGGGTCCTGCTGCTGAGTCTTGTCCTTAAACCAGATGTATCTCGTTCACATCTCATGTCTTTGAACTCAGCTAGATCTTCCTTCAGGTTTTCCGACAAATGTTTTATATACATATCTCAGTTCGTGCTACATGTATTTTCTCTCTCATCTTCCTTTATTTGGTCAGCATAACAACAGAAAGTGACGTCCCTGCACTTAACTAATTAATCACTACGCTATGAAGACATATGGAACAGTGAATATATAGATCCACGTTTTTTGACCTCAGCACTAGTTGAAGGTCAGTGGTCCGCTTCACGCCCTGGCCGCTTTACCACCGGGGAAAGAGCCCCCGGTGCCCCTTGGATAGAAGGTTGGATGGTCTCCACAACCGGTCTAGACGACGTGGAGAGAATAAAAATCTTGCACCTACCGAGATTCGAGCTCAGTCCTTAGGCCGTCCTGCCCGTAGCCAGTCGCCATACCGACTGCGCTATCCCGGCTCAAAAAATACTGAGTGAAGTGTGAAAATTAGGAAGCTCCTCGTTGTGAAAATTCCTTCAACTTTCTTTCTCCTGGTCACCGTTATTTCCAAATATACCCCTCAGCACCGTCTTCTCAAACACCCTGGGGTGAGAACTGAATGCTGTTGTTTAACTGTCAAGACTTAATCAATATGGTTCTGTCTTCACATCAGAAAACGTCCAAATATCCAGATGCAGGCAGGAAAACATGTATTGATTTCTATTTATTTAATGATATTGTTTTAATTTCGGAAGTTACAAAGCCTCGAATCGGATGGAGAGGTGAATATTAACTGTGAGCGAACAAGTGGTGTGATTGGGTCAGGCACACAACAGAATAGGTGTTTTTCCCTCACTTGAGGACGGAAACAGATCCAGTTTCCGAAACGTCGTGTTTTTCTTAGTTATCTTAAAAACCAGGACAATGGATAAAGTCCGAAAACCCAATATCTCTGTGTGTTATACACCATCGTCAGAATCCTATAGTAACTACTTAAGAATTTGTACGTTTTTCTCAGCTCTCCTATGCATTCTAGTTGTTCAGTTCTCCGTGTTAATATTAAGCGGATCGTAAATACATTTGTTGTGGAGATATGAACAGAACTGGCTGAAGCATAGTCCAAAAGAAGGATCGCCTCTGTGGTCTAGTGGTCAGAGTTCCCGGTTACAGATCCAGATGTCCCGGGTTCGATTCCCGGCGTTACCAGATTTTCTGAGATGTAGTGGGTCTGGAACGGGGTCCACTCAGTCTCGTGACGATAACTGACGAGCTATTTCAAGGAAATACGGGCTCAGGTCTAGAAAACCGAAATTAACGGCCGTGGGGATTCGTTGCGCTTACCACGCGACACCCTCTACCCGCTAAAGTTGGTACTAACTTCGCCGACAAGCGGCGGTCGCTCGGTCGGTAGAGTTCGCTTGCGGGCTAAAATCCCGGAGTTTTTTTTTTTATGGTTCGAAGGAGCCCTTGTTAAGCTGCGAAGAACTTTGAATTTCAATGAAGCAGAGGATTTCCTGTCTCGTCCGCTAAGTATGGTCTACTCGTGGAGCTTCCGAATACGTTATATCCAGTGTGGGCCGGACATGTAGGTAGCATGGGAGAAATACATACATAATTTTAGTTGTAGGCCCATAAAAGACGCTGAATTTCTGTGGCTGAGAGAGTATTTGCTCGTCAATAAGGACTCTGCAGCATGGAATAAACGGTTAAATCTACAAAACACTTTGATAATAATCAGACCTCACATAGCAGTACGCAGGACAAGAAAATTATGACGCTAACCATCCTTTGGTTTCCTGGAAAGCGCAGTGGAAATGGGGTGGAATGAAGTTGTTGAGCGATTTCCCTCTATTATCCGAAATTTATTACGTATATTCTCCAAGTTTTGTGCCTGTAGCTGTGTTCGCAATGTTAACACATAGGCGTTTATTCTTACGTAACTATTCAGCTTAGTGCCACTCAAGCGGCATTTGGTCCGTCTCATTAAACTGGACACACAGCTCTAGCCTGCGGTCAGCTCTAGCAAGCAGCGTCTGGCATGTCTCCAGCGCTCGCTGACCACTTCGAAGAAACAAGGCTACCTGGTACCAGAGCCTTTCGCAAGCTTTGCTGCGTTACCAACGCCTCTCATAGACCCAGTGTCTCTGACATCGAGTATTACATTCAGGGAATTTTTGCCACTGGCCAGTTCATCTGAGATAATTTCTGACTAAGAGAGAGAGAGAGAGTAATTCTTATAGTCTCAGATTTCTCTTACCAGACGTTAGTCTTAGTTTCTGTCATCAAGCATTGGTTTGAGCGAATTTCTCTTACAGATAATATTACATTTTAGCATCCTATCGCATTGATGTATCACCCATTCGCTCATTTCTGTCCCTAATGCAACACAAACCATTCACAGTCTCTCTTTTATTTTAAAATGTCATTAAAATCGTATTTAATTGCAACATGTTTCGGCCTTACAATTGAAACTGCCGCACTGCACCAGTTCACGTCAATGCAGCCCATGCAATTGCACATCGCCGTTCGCAATAAAATATGTTTTACAATGAATAGTCTCTTCGCTCCGCGTTATTTTCGTTTTGCTGCGTCCATGTTGTGTGTAGTTCTCACTGGTCTGCCGTGTTATCGAGCGTAAGTCTAAGTGATTTTCTATTACAGTGCATCGGTCTCAGGTATTTTCCATTACTTAACAATAGTTTCAGAGAGCTTCTATAACCGAGAATCAGTCGAGGGTTTCTGTTGAAGCTCCTTGAAGCTCCTTATTGTGTAATTGCCTCACTTATCTTATTATTTCACCTGCCTTACGTCCAGAATTTCCCCGTAGGACACTGTTCTCTAAGGGGCTACGCGGTAGCATAGTTGGTTGAGGCACTATACTACAACCCGGAAGGTCGCGGGTTCGAGTTCCGATGAGGTGGATTTTCTCATTGACCTAATCCTTCCAGCGGCACTATGGTCCTGGGATTGACTCAGCCTCTAACAGAAATTAGAACCAGGAATCTTCCTGGAGCGTAAAGGGCGGCCGGCGCGTAAGGCTGACAACCTTACCGACATCTGTGAGCCAACTGTCTAGAAAATGTGGGACCATCAACGTCTCACAACCCTATGGGTCCCCATGGCCTGTTACAAGGATAGCTTTATTTTTTACCTCTTTTTTTTACAAATTCGAACATGGTGGCATCCGACTTGTCAAGATGCAAGCAACGGTAGTAGGCCTGTCACTTAATATAGAGCCCTGAAATTTCGTCTGGTAGAAAACCACGAACTTTCGTTTGGGCCCAAGCTAATTTTTACAGAACATAATATCATGTCAGTGAAACAGCAGTATGTTACGCTGTTGACATTTTGTGAGGTTATAGCGTAGCGTGGTAACAAATCACCTTTCTGCATATGCCTCTCCTCACTAGAATAGAAAAGGGGTGCAGGGTTCTCACCTGTTGAACAACACCATCATGATGTTTAGACATGTTTGCTTCTCATTCTAACGCACTGTGTTTCAAAATAAGCTGACTTACACAATGACACGAGACGCAATGTAACGCTTAGAAATTGTAGTCCTGTCTACTTTCCGACAAACTAGGCAACTGTGTAGTTTAAATAATGTGATTATAGATGTAATTATATTCATGATTCATTGAATAGTAGCGAGAGTGGGCTGGAGGGACTGGCAGGAGCACAAAGCAAAATGAATTGATGTCATTAACACACCAATTTGGAACTGAGTTTATCTTTTCAGCAGTCGGTTGTTTTTGCTATGGACTGCTGCCACTTCCAACCCGCAATTCAGTTCTCAGGGGTGTTCATAGTATAGATGGACTCGTGTATCCGAGATGTACTCCTAAAGGCTGGGTGCAGTGATTTGCTGGCCGTGGCGGTCGCAGTCTATGCGGACGCTTGAGGCGGAACGATTTTGGGAGCGGCACATATTAAGATAAGCCGTACATTAACTTGGACCGCCCGTCTGCGAGATAAGAAGGGCACCAACAATTTTTTGCGCTTGGGGCGGCAGAATGCCTTGCGCCGGCCCTGCTCGAAACCCGTCCGCGATCCTAGGCGCATGGTCGTTTATGTCTTAAACCGAATGATTAAGTAACTGACCAACTGATTGAGCGGTTAATTAAATAATTTAAGTCAATAATTAAATAAATATGCACTATTAATTAAATAAACTGAAGTACCTTCCTGTGGTGTAGTGGTCAGACTTTCTTACTACAAATCCAGAGGTCTCGGGTTCAATTTCCGGCACTACCAGATTTTCTGAGAAGTTAGTAGGTCTGGAACGGGGTCCAGTCAGCCTCGTGAGGATAATGAGGAGCTCTTTCAAGAAAATAGCGGCTCCGGTCTAGAAACAAGATTAACGGCCGTGGAGATTTGTTGCGCTAACCACGCGACACCTTCTATGCGCTAAAGTTGGCACAAACTTCGCCGACAAACGGCGGTCGCTCGGTCGGTATAGTTCGCTTGCGGATCACAGGCCACTGAATTTGTTTTTGTTTACCTTCGCACAGACTTTTCTTAAACCTCCGGGAAATGAAAGGAGGTGATGATTTTCATGAAAATTGATATTTCCGTTCTACCTTTGGAGACGACCTGACCTTCGTATTTCTTTAATTTTGTTGGCCTGTGTTCAGTAATAACAGCATGGCAGTTATGTTTACGGGAACGTCATCAAGTCCACATAAGAGCCGCAGAAACGCGATTTGTAAAATGGATAAATGCGTTAATTTTGACGTTACTTTTGTGAAAGGTAAGGAATAACATGGCTGCGATGCGAAATCCTGAGGCCACTGTATCGTACTGTCTGATGATAATAACAAATTTATCAGCGCAGCTATCATTATGAAACTTTTCATGGAGCTAAATGCAGGTCTGCCCACATAGTTCTTATTTTTTTTTGTCTCAAAGATTTACAAACATGACAGTGGAGCAATATCTCTTAGGTTAGAGTCTACCTTAAAAATGAAAGCAGAAGAAATGTTTACTAATGGGCATTAGGCTTATGCACTGAAATAGCTCATTTAAATATATAATTACTGCTTTATAATTCCCGCTAAAAGTAAGTAATGACTCTGTGTTTAATTCTTCTTCTTCTGTTGTTCCCACTTGGAGCTTCTTAATCTAAGACAGTCGGTAGGGCTCCTTGGATGGGGGATCAGCACGTCGCAAGACCTCTGCCTAACACAAACAGACATCTATGTCTTGAGTCGGATTCGAGCCCATGATCCCAGTATTTGAGGAGGCAAAGACATCTGATGCCTTAGACCGCGCTACCACTGCGATCGGCCTTTAAGCAGTATGGAGGCGGAATTAAAGACCCACACTTCCATTAACGTGGGCTGATGGGCACCATGGCCGATTTCGCGAAGAAATAAATCCTCTTCCTTACCGATATATTTGTACTAAGTCCTCCGGGAGGGACTTTAAGCCGTGGGTCCCGTGTCGTAGCTTTACGGCACGTAAAAGAACCTCATATCGCCAAAGGAGATCACTGAGCCAAATTACGGACGTTTCCCGCCCAACAGTAGTCTCTAATACCTCTGGTAGATGGGGGAAGCATTATAGATACCTCTCAGCTAGTAGAGCCGGTCTCACTGGCTGGGCGGGACTGATGGTAAGCACCAGTACCGGTAGGATATAGAGACTGGTAGAAATCATAGAGGGAAGCACAATGGACCAATACAGGTCTAAGTGCATGGGGAAACCCACCCTCTCCAATAACTAAATAACTAACTAACTAACTAACTAACTAACTAACTAACTAACTCTCTGTATAGATTACGCGGCTAAAAGTAAGTAGATCTTATATTAAATTCTTTTAAGATCCGTAATTAAAGTGGTTCTGAAAAATATTGTATCCCTCTGCCATCTTAATATCAAACACAAAGAAGTGTTGTATCTCTTCCTGCGTCGGGAATTCCGCAAGTGATGCTTTCGTATGTGTTACGGTCCAGAGAACACGGCGTAGAGTGAAGGTTTACCCACTGTTACGTACCTGTTCCTTCAGTCTGCTATTAGATCTATATTACAGATCTGGTCTGATGAATCCCCCCCTCTCCTGTCGTGTGTGCACGGGAAGTTATAGTCTTTACGCACCAGGAAGGGCGTTCCTGTCCAGCCCCATGTTCACAGACCTATTGGTAGTCGTGATGTGCGCAGAACGGCGTGTTGGCCTATAGCCGCATCGTCACATGGTGACAGTTAAACCAACAAGCGTCACTTGGCCTTCGATACTCGAACTGTCCGATATCTCTCGCGGCTTTCACAACTCTGCCATTTCCTCCCACCCACCTCTGTGGAAGCAAATTGTTTCAGGCAATGGGTGCAAAATGATTTTACCGCATTTACAGAAACGGAAACCGAGGAGCTCATTTGTAAGATTTTGTTCGTCCAAGCTACAGGCATAATTTTTAAAGTATATAATTATCTCGAACGATAGATAGATAATTTAGCCTGTGCTCTGTTTTTCAATCGCAAGAATGCCTTGCTGATACAAGTGGTATCGGGCTTAGGACAATCTATTGGAGTTAGATGTGGCATGGGCCGTGCCATAGCTCAAGCAGTTACTCGCTGGCTTCCCACCGCGGTGGCCCGGGTTCGAGCCCGGGTCTGGTCAGGTGCGATTTGTGGTGGACAAAGTGGCGCTGGGGCAGGTTTTCTCCGAGTACTTCGGTTTCCCCTGCCAATCTTCATGCCACCAAATTTTCCATAATCATAATTACCCGGGGCACGTACAATAGGCCAATCAGTGGCCGACGTGCCGAGTGGACCCAGCTGGACTCCACCCCCCACTATGCGAATTTAAAATGAAAAAGTAGTCGTCGGCTTCCCACCGCGGCGGCCCGAGTTCGAGCCCAGGTCAGGTTATGTGGGATTTGTGGCGGACAAAGTGGCACTGGGGCAGGTTTTCTCCGAGTACTTCGGTTTCCCCTGCCAATCTACATTCCATTTGCTCCACAATCACCCTCAACTATCATCTGGGGCTGGTACAATAGGCCAGAAGTGGCCGCAGTACGAGTAACTTAGTCCCACCCCACTACCAATAAAAAAAATAGTCTAGCCTAGACGTGCTACCCATTACGTCACATTTTCGGTGTGTTTTTTAACCTTTTTAATGAAATTGTAAATACGAGTTATGTATATATATCCTTATTATGGTTTTCTTTTTCTGCTCCCAGGTGTGGCTTTCCATCAGAGAATAATACACTGTAATGCAGGGCCACGGGCTGTAATAATGAACAGAGGCAACCGTGTAGCGCGTGTGGATTACTTGGGATCAGCCGATATCAGGAGCACTCTTCCTCTTGTGCAAAGTTCGCAGTTAAAAGAGGCTGTTTGCTCATTCCCTCCATGCAAAATATTTAAAATTGCAAATGTTTTCCTAGAACAGTTTTACTGAAATTATTTTTGTTGTAATATTTTTTTAGCTTTTTAATTTTCTTTTTGTGTTTTTATCATGCCCTTTCTACACGAACAGTTTGTATACATAGGTCGGATTCATGTTGCTGTCGTTTTCGTCGTCGTCATCATCATCATCATCATCATCATCACCATCATCAACAACAACAACAACAACAACAACAACAACAACAACAACTAAGTAGCCAACCCCACACAACAGTTCGTCTTGAGAAAATGGCGTTTGCTCGCCTGGTCAAGAAATCCACAACGTTTTTTGGGCCTGAAGGGTCATTACCAGACCGCCCCTGTGTTCTAATGGTCATAGTTCCTGGCTACAGAACAGAGGTCCCGGGTTCCATTCCCGGCACTATCAGATTTTCTGAGAAGTAGTGGGTCTGGAACGGGGTCCGCTCAGCCTCGTAAGGATAACTGAGGAGCTACTTGATGGAAAAGTAGTGACTCCGGTCTAGAAAACCGAAATTGACTGCCTTGGGGATTCTTTGCGCTGACTACGCGACACCCTCTATCCGCTAAAGTTGGTACTAACTTCGCCGACAAGCGGCGGTCGCTCGGTCGGTATAGTTCGCTAGCGGACTAAAGCCACGGAATTTGAAGAGTCATTACCATGTTCATAAAAGCCCGCCACTAGTCCCTATCCCGATCTAGATGAATCACGTCCCCATTCACCGTTATTCTTCTTTCTTTCTTTCTTTCCTTCTTTCCTTCTATATTAGTTTCTCTTTCACCATCACCATCATAATCATCAAGGTATAAAAAAGTCTGTCATGAAAATCTGAGACATTAAGGGAGGAACATAGACTGAGGGTATTACAGTATTACGATGGATCTTAGATAACATGGGATGGCATGGACTTTATCGATGTGGTTCAGGATAGGGACCATTGGAGGGCTCTTGTGAACGCGGTAATGAACCTTCGGGTTCCATAAATTGTTGGGAAGTTTTGGAGTAGCTGCACAGTTAGCGGCTTCTCAAGAAGGGCTCAGCTCCATGAATGAATGCTGTTTTCACTGGACAACAAAGAACAATTCAAATTATTTTAGCAGATGCACTACATTAAAATACGTACTACTTACTTTGTGGAAGTGAAGAAAATAGAAATGACTCTTGCTTACGAAAACGAAACATCTTCCGAGATGTTATTTCTTTCTTTTTCTGCAGAGAAAATTTTGACTGGAAGTTATTTCCATTTTACATTTTACCCAGACAATGCACTATGAAACGTCATAATTATTCTGGCGGAGTGATACGCACCCGTTGATGTTAATTTTATTATGTACACATTGCGACAGAAAGCGTAGCGGGTGCACGTATAGGATTGGTATAGGCCACGCCTGAAGGACTTGCCCGGAACCGCGGAATGTTTTATAGGGCTATGTACTATTAGCGGTGAGTGATCTGTTATAAATGAATTATCCCCTCCCCTCCCCTCCATGCAGATATTCGCGCAATCATAACAGTTGTTATCACTTCGCTCCTCCAGCTTCCAGCGTTTGCCACTGCTTCTGAGGCTTATC